>NC_057814.1:506371630-506384677 GCF_018294505.1 Triticum aestivum
AACGCGGTTTGTATCTCTCACACACACCCACGTACGTGGGGGACGTGCACGAAGAGAAGAGGTGCATGCACAGCGCACGTACTCCCGTCTCTTTCCCAACCACACCCGCGCGGGTACACGGTGGAGCTCATTTCTGTACGAAAAAGGCAGCCCACGTGGTAATTTGGCACGTGTACTAGCTGTCCACTTGGTGGAGGGAGGATCGTCTACCACGGGTGAACAAACAAATTGCGACTTGACGTGTTATGTTAAAAAAAGAGGCAAACCATGTGGGGCCTACCTTAGAGGCAAGGCTCTATACACTGGAGTACTTTTGATGTGTCCCGTCAACTCGCAGAACGAGGAGAAGCTTGCTTAGTACGCCGTCTCCCCCACCCACGGGCGCGGTGGCTCGCAGGATGAGGTGAAGCTTGCTCCGCCTTACGCCCGCTCCCTCGCCCATGCGCGCGGTGGCTCGCAGGACGAGGAGAAAAATTTACTACTCCCTCCGTTTACTCCTCGTCCCTACTACCTTGGTTATAGAGATTATATCATATTGTTTGGAATATATATGTCCTTTAGTAGATTTCAATATAAACTACTAGTACATACTCCAAACACTGATGTATATAGACGTATTTAGAGTGTAGATTCACTCATTTTGCTCCGTATGTAGCACTCTCCCTCGCCCCTCGACCCTCGCCCACGTGGTGGACGTGCAGCAATTCATTCGGTCTCATATAGCCAGAACGATATATACTGCACTACCATTATTGCTCGACTTCCCGAAGAGGCGAAGAGCCAATCGCAAGGTTAATATTTTGGAGATGCCAAGCGCAAGGTTATAGGAGAACGAGTAGTAGGTGCCGCCTCATTTATAAATAAAGTTTTTTTTCTTCAGTGGCACGTACGCAATATGATAGGTTCATATGGAGAGAAAAGGAAACCGCTCCACTATATACATAGTCAGGACGGGCCAGCCTACACGGTTGCTTGCTGGGGTTGCTCTCTTCACACTCTCTCGCACAAAACAACTGTGGCCACATCTCTAACCACCCGGCGGATCACGTCCGCTTGGGGAAGGGGTGGATGCTTAGTGTAGATGCGGTGGCCGTCGCCGACGGCGAAAACCCACTATCGGCACGTCCCGATCAGGGGTCCCCGCCGTTCTATCTCACAAAGCCGGTGAGGTTGCCTTCGTCCCTTGCTCACTGCCGCGACGTGGGCAGTTGCCGCCTCCCGCCGCCCTCCTCAAGGTTGAGCTACGTCCCTCAGGTACAACTCCCTTTACAGCCGGCTTGCACCACTGCTCCAGCTGCCCACATCACTCCTTGTGGATATTGCTCTACTTCTTTGCCCCGCACATACCTCTACTGGCTTCTACGTACTGTATTTGTGATGAGTTTATGTCTCATCAACTAGTCCCAGTAATCTTATTCTAATCACGCTTCTTCAATTTCTTTGCCACAGGGATGCTCATCTCGATTTTGGTGAAACTGCACAAAATGATCCGATGGTCAAAAGGTTGCAAACTTCATTTATTAGGAAGCTCGAACGTTGCCAGCAAATTGAAGCCTGGTCAGGGTTCACGGTTCAAGGGCTAGGGACTGCATGGATCATTTTTTTCTTTAGCTGCCTCTGTTCCAAAATAAGTGTCAACTTTAGTAGTAGTACAACATTGTACTAAAGTTTGCACAAAGTTGAGACACTTATTTTGGAACGGAGGGAGTACATATTTGCTATGATCTGTCAATCATTGAGATGCAATAGCATGCATGTTAGTCTCCTTTGTATTTGATGAAATGTTGCAACGGGCAACCTTGGACGTAAGATACATGTAACAGAAGCTGGAAGCTTCATAGCATTGTACAAATTTATCTCGCTGATAAATTACAGTACGTACTATACTAGTACTTCCTCCGTTCCTAAATATAAGTCTTTGTAGAGATTTCACCATGAACCACATGCCGATGTATATAGATGCATTTTAAGTGTAGATTCATTCATTTTGTTCCGTATGTAGTGGAATCTCTACAAAGACTTATCTACTAGTAATAGCTAGCCCCACTACTAGGAATTCTCTATCCTCTCCTTGAGCCACATCATCAAAATTGATGTAGCCGTTAGATGAAGTAAATCAGTCCATAATAGCCGTCTGATCTAGACGTTGAGAGGCTCTGCACTAAGCCACATGCAAGCATGCAGAAATACCGTGGCACATGCATGTGAGTGGGTTTTAAATCACATCAACATGTCTGCATGCAAGCATGCACCGGTAGCATGCATGTAAGTGAGCTTTTAAGTCCCATTAACATGTCAAAAAGAAAAATATAATCCCATTATGCAGTAGGAGTTGGCTGATCTTTTTTCCTTACTTGGGATGATCTAAATGATGATGGGAGTTTATTTAGTTTGGCTACCACATTTGTCATGCGGTTATAGAGTTTTTTTAGTTCTATGAAATCGATAATTTTGCGCAGAGAGATATACCGATGTTCCGCGGCAACGCGCGGGGACTCATCTAGTAATATTTAGGAATGGAGGGAGTACTATGTAAAGAGTTAGGTGTCGCATGGTGATAGTGTGAGGTGGGCCATGTAATCACTGAGCCTGTGTGTTTTCACTGCTCTTGCACGCCTCCGCTGTAAGAATAGAGAAAATTGTAATCTAGTAGTAGTACCTCCTTTCGCCGAAAGCGTGGGACATCCAGCTGTCCTACCACCTCAGTAATAAAGACCAATGAGCCGTCAAATCAGATAGACCCAGCAGTAAGTTGGACGGACGAAGCAACCATCACTCTTGCGCCAGTGAGAGGTCGCGTCCGCTCTGCCCGGGCATGAATGCGTCACCGATTCTTTGGAGCGGCGCTGACCGTTTCGGGCGGGAAGCGTGCGCGGGCGATGGAGGGGCTTTGGGTGAGCCAGGCTGGTCAGGAGCGGGCGTGGCAGCTGTCCACATGTCCCTACCGGACACGCCCGGAAACGAGAGGATGCACCAACTCTCGCGGCTAAAATCGTACTACACTACACAACATCTCTCTGTAGGAGTAGGTCGATCTGTCGCTCTCTCTAACACACACATGCTGTTAAACACACACACACACACACGCACACGCACACACCTTGGTCCCGTTGCACCTTCTAACGTGACTTATTACACCTAGACGGAGGGAGTAGTAAGTATACGAGATACGGTGGCACACTGACTTAAGTCGAATACAAGTGCCCAAAATTTGTGTGCATGTTATAGTAAGGATTCACTTAAAATAGTACGTGAGCGAACAGAGGGATCAATTGGACAGTGTTCCCGAGCAGTAGCGAGATGTGTGAGGTAAGATACACCACTGGCGCTTTTAATATTTCTTATTAATTTGTTTGTTTCACCCTCTGACTGGTGGGACCCAACGTACTACGTGGAGAGAGGTAAGGTGACTAAGGCTGCATTATTTCTGCACCACTTTGGATAGTCTTACCACCAAAGCCACATGACACGATTATGATTGAAATCCCAATGACTCCCACACACAAAACAAACACGGCATGCTTGTCACACGAATGCAGGAATGTATAAAAGGTTATTTCCCTCTCGTTGAACATAATGGGAGGGTTGTGTAGCTGGTTAGCCTGTTCGCTCATCAAACTTGAGGTCTCGGGTGGATTCTTTGACTGGTCAAAATGTTTTCTAGGGTTTGCACGCTTCACACTCTCTCTCCAGTATATATATACACGCTGGAGCCTCAGCGCTTGTAGTTGCTCTCTTCACACTCTCTCGCCCTCTCCCGCTGGAGCCTCAGCGCTTGTAGTTGCTCTCTTCACACTCTCTCGCCCTCTCCAGATTTAAACAAGACTTCTTTGGCCTCTCTCTCCCCTCACTGCTGCTCAAAGAGCCGGCAGGATCCGTCCACTGGGAAGGGAAGGAGGCTTAACGCTGTCACCGTCGGCGAGGGACTACCGGCACAACTGTTCACTTTCCACCCAGCGGTGGCGCGGGAGGGCCTCCGACCCCTTCTTGTTCTTCGCCGCCGTCCCATCGCCCACCGAACCACGCCCCAAGAACCTTAAGGTATAATTTACTTACTCCACATGCATTGCTCTAGCTGCATGTATACCATGAATCTAGGACGTGGTTCAAAGAGGAAAGGAGTGGGGGAAAGTAGTGGGAAAAGTTGTATATAGCATGAATCTAGGACGTGGTTCAAAGAGGAAATGAAGGGCGAAAGTTGTATAGCATGAATCTAGGACGTGGTTCAAAGAGGAAAGGAATGGGGGAAAGTAGTGGGGAAAGTTGTATCGTATAAATCTAGGACGTGGTTCAAAGAGGAAAGGAAGGGGCGAAAGTACTAGTTCAAAAAGGAAAGGAAGGGACAAGGCTGTAGAGTTTGAGCAGGACTAGATTTGCTGCGCTCACATAGGGAAAGGTGTCTAAAGATAACAAAACTGGGACCAACACAAATATGCTCCTTGGTTGTTTGTTCTTTGTTGCAACAGACTATGCATGACCACAGTACATCAGTATGTGCACATGGTGCTGGTGCGTCCATTGTCCCGTGCAACTCATTAGCTGTTGTTAATCTAAGGCCCTGTTTGGTTAAAAACTCCCTAGTCCCTACCTGCTTGGTTCCAGGGACTAAACATGGACTAGAGGTTATTAAATGACATGCTAAAAGACCATGTTACCCCTAGTAATGAACTAATAGAGACAAGGTGCGATGCGTGGCAGGGGCAACTGTTGGAAAAAGTCCCAAAAAGACTCCCTCGGGGTCTTCTTTCTTTAGTCCCAAATGCCCACTTTTAGTCCCTAAAAGTCCCTCCTGTTTGGTTTAGATGGGACTGACACGGAGTTTTTTTAGTCCCTACACCAAAATGTCCCTGTAAAACACCCTCTAATAATGCCGCTGGAAAATTGATGCAATGCCATAGTTAAAAGCAAATTACATGTTTAACGAATTTTATTGTTAATATAATCTCTATGTTAATATTAATCAATGCCACCGTTTGAGAAATGCTACTGTCTTGCTTTCTTTCCCATTTAGATAACGTAGATGCTTCTTTTTGTTGGCTTCTGTGTTGTCCACCGTTATTGACCACTAATTGTTTCCTTTGCACCTCTATGTAAACAGGGTTACCTACTTCACCTCGTTGCCATTGTGACCTTTTGTTGCACTGCACAAAACACTTTTGTTTTAAGAGTGTTTTGTGCAGTTCAACCAAAATGTCACACCGACAACGTTGCTTGATTGCTTGATCTTAGTGGAACTGCACAAGAGGAGATCTTACTTCCTATCCGTTAAGGTGAATTTGGTTCAGATCTTCTTCTTGTGAGTTGTTTGAATTCCGCATCATGAGAGGTCAGTACTAGCCTTCTTTCACATGATTCTGCAGTGTGCTTTCATATGTTGTGCTACTTGTACGATAATGTTGCTTGATTTTAGTGAACTGCACAAATGGAGACAAGACTTCCAATCTGTATGTGCACCGTAATATCCCATTGAGGTAAGATAAGGATATTTCACAACTGCTGGCCTGTATTTTGACACTTTCATCAGAAAATTAAGTTTAGTACTATACTTGTGCTCCCTAATTGACATGCCAAATCTTACATTGAAGGCGAAGCTTGTCTGTTATTGAACCAAGTGATGAAGGGGAAGAACAAGCGGAAGAAAAACAAAAATCAACTCCTGGTGCTGTAATGAAGCACTGGAACTGTGATGACACAAGTAATGATATAGTTTTGCATCTTAATTTATTGCTATGGCTGGAACGAGCAATTGTTTTGCCACTGATTTGATGCCACTCTTAATGTAATATGTAATTATCTCTACTTGTGCAAACATGGATCTTCTGTGAAGATACCATATATTTTAGTGGAACTGCACAAGAAGATGTTGGAAACATTAAATTAATCGAGGAGTATATAGTAAGCATGGCCACCACCGTAGATAGCAACAGATGGTTCCGGAGAAGTGCTTCATCTGTATGCTCTACACAATAAGCCTCCTGACAAAGGTTGGTACTCGCCCACTGATTTCATCCATATGATTGAGCTTTGTCATCTCTATTGGTGTTGTGCTACTGTTTAGATACTGTCATGAAAAAGTGGTATTGTCCTTGAGAAGTGCTTCATCTGTGCTGTTTTAAATATTTCCTTTCCTTTTTTTCGAGCAAACAGGGATGCTAGCATTTAGTAGTCCTCTTGTCTTTGCACAACAGGATCATCTTCCTCTGAAGAAGAATATGGAGTACGTGAAGTGACTAGTTCCGATTATGCCAGGATGAAGAAGCCATGTCTATCTTCTCATCAGAAGGAGCAGCTGAAGGATGGTTACATTACTCCCCACAAGACCAAACTAACTTCAGCTCAGAAGGACTGACAAATCTCCAATTTTTTGCTGTGATGCGCGAGTACAATGTTGTTCTAGGATTCTTTCTGGTGAGTTCCATTTTTCTAAAAGTGTGCTCTACATGGACCATGTATGTGCCTGTTGAAACTGTCAATTCATAGTACAGTTTGCTTTATACTAATCACTTTTTTGTATTTGTGCAAACAGGGGTGCTCAGCTTGATTTCAATGGGAACTGCACAAAATGTTCATGAATACATCGAATCATTCATTTCCACCACAAGAAAGGAGGTGCCGATAAGTTCAAGGCGTTGCAACATATAAGGGCGAAATCATACAAGCTACGCGCGAATTTGGTTGATTTTGGTGGAACTGCACAAAAAGAACATCTGGTTTATTTAGCACGAGGTGCCATGTCAATGTCCGAACTGATGGCAAGCCCTGCCCATTCCACAATCGTAGGCATTTGATATTTTGGAATGGGACAACCTTGTCAAATTTTGCTCATTGATTTTAGCAAGACATGCGTTTGATATTTTCGAATGGGACGCCCTTTGCTGTCAGCAGCGTCGATCAATTTTTTCTTTATTCTTTAGTTGTGAAGTAAATATTGCCTCTGACATGTGAGCCGCTGAGAATTGCCAGGCCTGTGTGTTTGATTGCAATGTACAGAAACGCTAAAAAGCTGCTCAAACTCTTTGTACTCCTTTTGTTCCTTTTTACTTCGCACATTGTGAAAGTGCATACTTTTTTGTATAAGATTGGTCAAAGTAGAGATACTTTGACTGCAGACAAAACTTGTATGCAGACTAGAAAGGACAGGAGGGAGTACATGTGAAACTGCTGCAAACGAGGTGATCACCCTGGGAATAATGCTAGTACGTATTGTTTTGCATGTTCATCCAATGCCAGTGATACAGGAATTCAAACTAATCGAAATAAATTCATTCATACACGGTCGGATTTCATATAAACATGCCGGATTTCATTACATTTCATACATTCTTCAACTAGTGCGCTGGAGGTATAATTAATTAACCGAAGCTACCCACCTGTGTCCCGCTGAGCCGAACAGAAGCTTCAGTGACTTAACTGCAGGTGCAGTTGCGTAACTGACATGTGGCCTGTTGGGCCCATGTGTCAGTCAGCCAACTGCACCAGCAGTTAGTAGAAGCAGCGTTCTTCTCCAGCGCAGCTCTCCGACTCCACGTCGCCGCCAAGAAGCTAACCGGCCGTCAATGGTCAACCCGCCTAGCTTGGCTTCAACCGGAGGGTAGCAGCGGTGGCCTTACTTGGACCCGAGCGGCGGCGACCTACCGTGTTCTACTCTTCCTCGTTTTCTGTGTGGCGCGGCCTCGGCGGAGCCGGCGATGTCCTCTGTCTCGTTGCCGGCGGGCGGCGCCTCAGTGGAGCGGTGGAAATCCTCCCCCACGTTGCCGGCAGGGTGGGGCCTCGGCTGAGCCGGCGATGTCCTCTGCCTCGTTGTTGGTGGGGCGGGGCCTCGGCAGAGCCGGCGGTGTCCTCTGCCTCGTTGTTGGCGCCGCGGGGCCTCGGCGGAGCAGGGCCTCGTCGACGCCAGCGGAGCGGGGACTCGTCAGAGCCGGCATTGTCCTCTGCCTCGTCCTCGGTCTCGCCAAACAGCGCCTCGCCCGCTTCATCGCCCTCTTTGCTAGCCTCTTTGTAGGCGGCCGTAGCCTCCGCCACCCGCATGCGGTACCGCCAGCGCTCGAGGCGGCCCTTCCGGGCGGAGCGGTACGAGTCGAGCAGCGCCTGCTGCTCCGCCCGCTCCGCGGTGATCTGCTCCTCTGCCTGCAGGTCCTCCTGGAGGAGATGGTGGTTGTAGGCGGCGTCGGCCTGCGCCTCCCGGAACTGCTCCTCACGCATCTGCATCACCCTGTCCATATATTGGGCACGGGCCTCGCCGATGGTCATGGTGCAATGCACTGGCGAGGATGGCGCGGAGGAGGGGGTTGGCGCCGGATCGTCGACTACCATGTTCTCCATTGGGACGTCGTCGTCCTCCGGCTGCCTGCCAGCCAGCCGGTCGGCAGCAATGGCTGCCATCTCCTTGTGGTCCGTCGTCCGCTCGTCCCAAAGAGCGCTGGAGCGCGAGGAAGCCATGGTGGGCAATAGTGGTGTGGACAGGAGAAAGGGAACGGATGCGGATGACTGCGGCTATGGCCGGCGCAGCAGTTTATATAGCAATGGTGGGCGGCCGGAGGGACGGATGTGTGGTGCCGGAGTAGCCGCCTCAGCAACCGCGTATCATTAATGTGGGTGGCAGATGGACGGACGGACGACACTTGTGTCATTTGAAGGCGGAGCAATCTCCTGCACCGGGAAGCGGGGCGGGCGGCGCTAACTGTTTCGCGCGGAAAGCGTGCGCGGGCGAGGAGATGACTTTACTTGGAGAGGATGACAATGGGGACCCACCAGGTCCATAGCCTCACGTACGCAAGTGCCTCCTTATTATATATATATATATATAACTATAATTTATTTTGCTTCCTCCTGGTTTCCTGATATCACGGTCCCACACCATTGTCAACCTATGTAGTAGTCAATAAACAAGAGAATTGCACAAGAAGCGGCCGACAGCTGGGACCAAGCAGCTCGAGCAGTATTTGTGTTTTTGAGGTGTGAGCACTGCAGAGTTTTTCGATGTTTAGCCCAGATATTAATTTTTCTCCTCTGAACAACAACGAAAACATCGTTGCAGGTATTAACTGGGCGGGCTGTGGCCCGTCTAGCCCAGGCCAGATATCCAGCCCAGATATAAATTTTTGTCAAGCTGAAAATGGCTAGCCCAGCTATACTTTTTTAGGAATACCCAGGCAAGGTCAAGTTGTTATTCTCTGCCCCGCTGGGCTGCAAATCTTTCCTTGGAGGGATGCATTAGGCTTAACAAGAAAATGTGCTTTAAGAAATAATAAATGGGATGTAATTATAAAAACTGGGCAGTAACTATAAAAAAATGCACCAAACACGCGATTACTTTATAAAATATTATTTTTGGATATTGAAAATTTTAATTTCATTAATTGTTGCGAGCGCAATGTTTTGTTGGATTTTACGTAATATAAATTTATACTGAAATTGTATTTAATCTGACTAGAAATTTCGGGATAAAAATATTTCGGATCCCATCAAAATGTGGGAAATTTTATTGAATTATGTTTTGAACGGTTGGTTGAAATGGGCTGTACTTTTAACAAACTGTAAATGGGCTGTAGTAAATTCCATTAGAATTCAAAAATGGGCTACACATTCTTACAAATCTCAAATGGGCTATAAGTTGTCTGCCACACACTTCTGGCCTTACTAAGTTGACGCGTCCCCTAAAAAAACAGAGTTGATGCGTATGCAAGGCTTTGCCAACTTATAGTCAACACACGGTTCTAGCAGCAGTGGCCGTTGGATGTCCATCCAACGGATGCCGTGCTTCTTCTTCAATCTCGGATATTCTAGCTTCAGCCGCCCAAAAAATGATTCCTCCCCCTGACATCTGGGGCGCACCGTTTCGGAAACTGACCTGTGGGCCTACTAAGTTGACGTACCAAGGGCTTTGTCAACTTAGTCAATATAAACGATTCTAGCTGCGGTGACAGTACGATGTCCATCCAACGGTCGTCGTGCTTCTTCAACCTCTGGTCTTCTTGCTCCAGCCGCCCAAAGCAGCGCCGGTCGTGCCGCCTGCTCCTGCCTCCCGTGGCCGGCTGTGCTGCCGCGGAGGCCTCACCGCCCCCTACTACTCCCACCGCTGGCCAGGCCATCCCTCCACTCACCCACACCCCCTATTATTCTGCGGCGACGACAGCGCAGCCGAACCAGTGAACCCTCGTACTCCTCTCCGCGTGTGCATCCACTGCCGCGTCTTCCCCGGCTCCGCGTTGTCCCCTTCCTAGGCCTCGCCGTCGTCCACCGCCCTGGTGCTCTCGGCGCGGCGTGGTCAATGTGGTCAAGGAACGACTTCCATCGGACATGGACCGTACGTGGAGAGGCTGACAGCTGGGTCCACGGCAACCGCAAGGAAGTGCCTCCTTATTACGCGGAAAATAATTATTTCTCCACCTGACAGCGGGGACCCACCGGACGGGCCACCAGTATTTTGCGAAAAAAATCGTTTCCCCCTGACTGCTGGGACCCACCGGACGGGCCACCGTATTTCGCGGAAAAACGTTCGCCCCGCTGTCAGCTCGGACCCACCGGAAGTGCCTCCTTATTACGCACAAAAAAATGAATACTCCCCCGGCTAGCTGGGACCCACCTTGGTGGGAGGCTGGCTTGTGGGCCTACTAAGTTGACGGGAACGAAGGGCTTTGTGAACTTAGTCAATATGAACGATTCTAGCTCCAGTGACCATACGATGTCCATCCAACGGCCGTAGTGCTTCTTCAACCTCTGGTCTTCTTGCTCCAGCCGCCCAAAGCAGCGCCGGTCGTGCCGCATGCTCCTGCCTCCCGTGGCCGGCTATGCTGCCGCAGAGGCCTCACCGCCCCCTACTATTCCCACCGCTGGCCAGGCCCTGCGGTGACGGCAGCCTCACACCGCAGCCGAACCAATGAACCCTCGTACTCCTCTCCGCGCGGGCTTCCACTGCCGCGTCTTTCCCGGCTCCACGTCGTCCCCTTCCCAGGCCTCGCCGTCGTCCACCGCCGTGGTGCTCTCCGCGCGGCGTGGTCAACGTGGTCAAGGAACGACTTCCATTGGAAGAGTACTGTACATGGAGAGGCTGACAACTGGGTCCACGGCCACAGCCCAGTTTTTTTGTGATTTGCCAAGTAAGTCACTTTGTCAGGCCTGTTGGGCTGCAAATCTTTCAAGACGAGGAGAGCTTTCATTCAGCTGGCCGAGAAAATGGCCCATCAGTAATGAGAAATGGGTTGTACATTTTTAAAACACATCAAACCGGCAATTAGTTTCAAATATCTTTTTTTTCATTTCAAGATTTTAAATTACATTAATTTTTATGCGTGGAGAATTTGTTGGATTTTATATTGATATACATTTATTTTTAAAATCAGTTTGAATGTGAGTCGAAATTTCGGGATTAAAAATAGTTCGGTTCGCACCGAAATATGCAAAATTTCGTATAATTTTTTAACCGTGGCCAAAATATGGGCTGTAATGCTAACAAAAGAATATGGGCTCCAAAAAAAACCTCAAGAATTAGCAAATGGGCTGTAAATTATTAGAAATAATGGCAGATGGGTTGTATGCTGTTTTCCACAGATTTGAGGCTTTCCTAAAAAAAAGGTTGACGCACAAGCACTGACTGTTGGATGTCCATCCAACGGCCGTCGTGCTTCTTCAATCTCTGCTCTTCCTGCTCCAGCCGCTCAAACAAGCGCCGGCGGGACTGCCTGCTCCCTCCTCCCCGCGGCCGGCTGTGCTGCCGCACAGGCCTCACCGCCCCACCGTACTCCCATCGCTGGCCTAGCCATCCCTCTACTCACCCACACCTGCTGTTATTCTCCGACGACGGCAGACGAACCAGTAAACCCTCGTACAGTCGTACTCTCCTCCGCGTGGGAAACAACTGCCGAGTCTTCCCTGCCTCCGTGTCGTCCCCTTCCTAGGCCTCGCCGTCGTCCACCGCCGTGGTGCTCTCGGCGCGGCGTGGCCAATGTGGTCAATGACCGACTTCCATCGGAAGAGTACTGTGCGTGGAGACGCTGACAGCTGGGTCCACGGCCGCAGCAAGGAAGTGCCTCCTTATTATGTGCAAAATAATTATTCCTCCACATGACAGCGGGGACCCATCGGACGGGCCACCGTATTTCACGAAAAAAACGTTTCCCCCCTGACTGCTGGGACCCACCAGCTACACCTTCACATGCAACGAAGTGCGTCCGGGCAAAAAAAACAAAACAATTCGCCCCCCTGACTGCTGGGACCCACCAGCTACATCTTCGCACGCAAGGAAGTGCCTGACAGTCGGGACCCACCTGGTCGAAGCGTACGTAGTGTTGTCATTCTGGTCGCGAACGTGTACGTACATATATACTGGTGGATGTAGAGGCGCGCACATGTCGTAGTAGAGGCGCGTACGTGTCGTAGTAGAGGCGCGCACGTAGCATGTACACGTACGTACAACGGCCAGGGTGCAAGAAAGAAAATACGGCCACGTATGTGTAAATACGGGTGGGGTCTCGAACGCCTACTCGCGCATACGTACGACCAGGGCTCGTGTACATGGCTGGGTCGGAACGGAGAAACAGCGTCGTCGTCGTGTTCATGGGGAGGCAACGGAATGCGTCGTGTTCATGGGGAGGCAATGGAATGCGTCGTGTTCATCGGGAGGCAACGGAACGCGTGGGAGCCAACCGGCTGGGTCGAAACGGAATGCGTGGTCGTGTTCATCGGGAGGGCTTGGACGAAACAGGCGATGGAAACGAGGGCTGGCGTACCGCACAACGGAGGAAACAGACCTCCTACGTTCGGAACGGGGTCCTGTTGATCGGAGGGGTCTGGCGTACCGCAAAACGGAGGAAACGGACCTCCTATGATCAAAACGGGGGTCCTGTTGATCGGGAAGGGTGTGGCGTATCGCAAAACGGACGAAACGGACCTCCTACGGTCGAAACGGGGGTCCTGTTGATCGGGAGGGGTGTGGCGTACCGCAAAGCGGACGAAACGGACGTCCTACGGTCGAAACAGGGGTCCTGTTCATCGGGAGGGGTGTGGCGTACCGCAAAACGGGACTCCACGAGATACCGTTCATCTCCA
>NC_057814.1:506385060-506395683 GCF_018294505.1 Triticum aestivum
GGGCACCCCTCCACCGTCTACTGTTCATCCAGCCCTCCACACCACGGGGTCCTGTTCAACCACCCCTCCACGGGCACCCCTCCACCGTCTACTGTTCATCCAGCCCTCCACCACACCACGGGGTCCTGTTCATCCAGAGGCAACGCCACCGCTCATTGTTCATCCAACCCCCCCGCAACGCTCACTGTTCATCCCAGAGGCAGCATCGATCAGCTTCAGTTAGCAGCAGTAGCGAAGGAATCGGTCGATCGGGTTCAGTTAACAGCCATCGATCGATCGCTCGGGTTCAGTAACGCGTAGCCTGCAGTGCAATCGCTCGGGTTCAGTTAGAGCCCAACGCCTCGCTCGGGTTCATTTAGAGCCAACGCCTCGCACACACGCGCGTATGTGTACGAGAGAAACGCGCATCGCTCGGCCCCCGACCTCCCACCGTAACCGGGAACTCCCCGAAATTTTCCTCGCCCTCGCTTCTACCATGGTTTTTTCCGTCATGGACGGCCCAAAGAATGTCATGCAGCTGCGTCTCCGGCCCGCCCAGGATGAAAAGCCCATTTTCTGTCATTATTTTTTGTCGTAGAAGTAGGAGCCAACCACATCTATGATGATACCGGGTTTTGTCACAATTATCGTCATAGAAGTGTCATATGTATGACAGAAAAAAATTTCGTTCGGCCCAAAATGTCACGGATGTGTCTTTTTTTTGTAGTGATGTGTGGATACATAGACAAAACACCGTGTCCCTAGTAAGCCTCTACTAGACTAGCTCGTTAATCAAAGACGGTTAAATTTCCTAACCATGGACATGTGTTGTCATTTGATGAACAGGATCACATCATTAGGAGAATGATGTGATGGACAAGACCCATCCGTTAGCTTAGCATAATGATCGTTAAGTTTTATTGCTATTGCTTTCTTCATGTCATATACATATTCCTTTGACTATGAGATTATGCAACTCCCAGATACCGGAGGAATACCTTGTGTGCTATCAAATGTCACAACGTAACTGGGTTATTATAAAGATGATATACATGTATCTCCGAAGGTGTTTGTTGGGTTGGCATAGATCGAGATTAGGATTTGTCACTCCGAGTATCGGAGAGGTATCTCTGGGCCCTCACGGTAATGTACATCATAATAAGCCTTGCAAGCAATGTGACTAATGAGTTAGTTATGGGATGATGTATTACGGATCGAGTAAAGAGACTTGCCGGTAACGAGATTGAACTAGGTATGTAGATACCGACAATCGAATCTCGAGCAAGTAACATACCGATGACAAAGGGAATAACATATGTTGTCATTACGGTACGACCGATAAAGATCTTCGTAGAATATGTGGGAACGAATATGAGCGTCCAGGTTCCATTGTTGGTTATTGACCGAAGAGGTGTCTCGGTCATGTCTACACAGTTCTCAAACCCGTAGGGTCCGCACGCTTAACATTTGATGACGATTTTTTATTATATGAGTTATGTGATTTGGTGACCGAATGTTGTTCGGAGTCTCGGATGAGATCACGGACATGATGAGGAGTCTCGAAATGGTCGAGAGGTAACGATTCATATATAGGATGATGATATTTGGACACCAGAAGTGTTTGGGGGGTACCGGGTACAGATCGGGTCACCGGAAGGGGTTCCGGACACCCCCCCGGCAACTATATGGGCCTAATGGGCCAAGAGGGGGACAGACCAGCCCCTAAGGGGCTGGTGCGCCCCATATAGGCCGAAATAGGAGGAGAAGGAAAGAGGGGAAGAGAGAAGGAAGGGGAGGGATTCGGCCTCCCCTTCCTTCCCTCTCCCTCCTCCTTCCTTCCGCCTCCGGAACTTTGGAAGGGGGGAGGCCGAATTGGGGAGGCGCCCAAGTAGTATTCCTCCTACTTGGGCGCCCCCTTGGCTGCCTCTCCTCCCCTCCAACCTATATATATATGTGGGGGGCACCGCTAGAACACACACCAACAATTGTTAGCCCTGTGCGGCGCCCCCCTCCACAGTTTACGTACGCCTCTAGTCATATTCACGTAGTGCTTAGGCAAAGCCCTGCACGTATCACTTCACCATCACGGTCACCACGCCGTCATGCTTACGGAACTCTCCCTCGACACTTTGCTAGATCAAGAGTTCGAGGGACGTCATCGAGCTGAATGTGTGCAGAACTCGGAGGTGTCGTACGTTCGGTGCTTGATCTGTCGAAATGAGAAGAAGTTCGACTACATCAACCGCGTTGTCAAACGCTTCCACTTTCGGTCTACGAGGGTACATGGACACACTCTCCCCCTCTCGTTTATATGCATCTCCTAGATAGATCTTGCGTGAGCATTGATTTTTTTGAAATTGCATGCTACGTTTCCCAACAGTGGCATCAGAGCTAGGTTTATGCGCAGATGATATGCACAAGTAGACCACAAAGAGTTGTGGGCAGTGATCGTCATACTGCTTACCACCAATGTCTTATTTTGATTCGACGGTATTGTTTGATGAAGCGGCCCGGACCAACCTTACATGACCACGTTCATGAGACCGGTTCCACCGACAGACATGCAACTAGTTTTGCATAAAGGTGGCTGGCGGGTGTCTGTTTCTCCAACTTTAGTTGAATCGGATTTGACTGCTGCCGGTCCTTGTTGAAGGTTACTGCAAACTTGATAAATCTTCGTTGTGGTTTTGATGCATAGGTACGAATGGTTCTTGCTAGAAGCCCGCAGCAGCCACGTAAAACTTGCAACAACAAAGTAGAGGACGTCTAACTTGTATTTGCAGTGCATGTCGTGATGTGATATGGTCAAGACATGATGTGATATACGTTACTGTATGAGATGATCATGTTTTGTAAAAGTTATCGGCAACTGGCAGGAGCCTTATGGTTGTTGCTTTATTGTATGAAATGCAAATGTCATGTAATTGCTTTACTTTATCACTATGCGTTAGCGATAGTTGTAGAAGCAATAGTTGGTGAGACGACCACGACGCTACGATGGAGACCAAGGTGTCAAGCCGGTGACGATGGAGATCATGACGGTGCTTTGGAGATGGAGATCAAAGGCACAAGATGATGATGGCCATATCATGTCACATATTTTGATTGCATGTGATGTTTATCTTTTATGCATCTTATTTTGCTTAGTATGGCGGTAGCATTATAAGATGATCCCTTACTAAAATTTCAAGGTATAAGTGTTCTCCCAGAGTATGCACCATTGCGAAAGTTCGTCGTGCTGAGGCACCACGTGATGATCGGGTGTGACAAGCTCTACATTCACATACAATGGGTGCAAGACAGTTTTGCACATGCGGAATAATCGGGTTAAACTTGACGAGCCTAGCATGTACAGACATGGCTTCGGAACACTGGTGATCGAAAGGTCGAACGTGAATCATATAGTAGATATGATCAACATAGAGATGTTCACCATTGAAGACTATTCCAGCTCACATGATGATTGGACATGGTTTAGTTGATTTGGATCACATAATCATTTAGATGACTCGAGGGATGTCTATCTAAGTGGGAGTTCTTAAGTAATATGATTAATTGAACTTAATTTATCATGAACTTAGTCCTGATAGTTTTTGCATATCTATGTTGTAGATCAATGGGCCGTGCTACCGTTCCCTCGAATTTTAATGCGGTCCTAGAGAAAGCTAAGTTGAAAGATGATGGTAGCAACTACACAGACTGGGTCCGTAACTTGAGTATTATCCTCATTGTTTCATAGAAGAATTATGTCCTTGATGCACTGCTAGGTGAAAGCCTACTGCAGGAGCAGATGCTGATGTTATGAACGTCTGGCAAGCTCGATCTGATGACTACTTGATAGTTCAGTGCGCCAGGCTTTACGGCTTAGAATCGGGACTTCAAAGACGTTTTGAACGTCATGGACCATATGAGATGTTCCAGTAGTTGAAGTTAATATTTCAAGCAAATGCCCTAATTGAGAGATATGAAGTCTCCAATAAGTTCTACAGCTGCAAAATTGAGGAGAATAGTTCTGTCAGTGAGCATATACTCAGAGTGTCTGGGTACCACAATCACTTGACTCAGCTAGGAGTTAATCTTCAAGTTGATAGTGTTATTGACAGAGTTCTTCAATCACTGCCACCAAGCTACAAAGGCTTCCTGATGAACTATAATATGCAAGGGATGGATAAGACAATTCCTGAGCTCTTCGCAATGCTCAAAGCCGCAGAGGTAGAAATCAAGAAGGAGTATCAAGTGTTGATGGTTAAAAAGACCACTAGTTTCAAGAAAAAGGGCAAAGGAAAGAAGGGGAACTTCAAGAAGAATGGCAAGCAAGTTGCCACTCCCAGGAAGAAGCCCAAGTCTAGACCTAAGCATGAAACTGAGTGCTTCTACTGCAAAGGGACTGGTCACTGGAAGCGGAACTGCCCCAAGTATTTGGCGGATAAGAAGGATGGCAAAGCGAACAAAGGTATATGTGATATACATGTTATTGATGTGTACCTCACATGCTCGTAGTAGCGCCTGGGTATTTGATACTGGTTTGGTTGCTCATATTTCTAACTTGAAACAGGGCCCATAGATTAAACGAAGATTGGCTAAGGACAAGGTGACGATGCGCGTCGGGAATGGTTCCAAGGTCGATGTGATCGCCGTCGGCATGCTACCTCTACATCTACCTTTGGGATTAGTTTTAGACCTGAATAATTATTATTTGGTGCCAGCGTTGAGCATGAACATTACATCTCGATCTTGTTTAATGCGAGATGGTTATTCATTTAAATCAGAGAATAATGGTTGTTCTATTTATATGAGTTATATCTTTTATGGTCATGCACCCTCGAAGAGTGGTCTATTTTTGTTGAATCTCGCTCGTGGTGATACACATATTCATAATATTGATGCTAAAATATGCAAAGTTGATAATGATAGTGAAACATATTTGTGGCACTGCCGTTTAGGTCATATTGGTGTAAAGCGCATGAAGAAACTCCATGCGGATGGACTTTTGGAATCACTTGATTATGAATCATTTGATGCTTGCGAACCATGCCTCATGGGCAAGATGACTAAGACTCCATTCTCCGGAACAATGGAGGGAGCCACTGACTTATTGGAAACAATACATACCGATGTATGCGGTCTGATGAGTGTTGAGGCTCGCGACGGGTATCGTTATTTTCTAACCTTCATAGATGATTTGAGCAGATATGGGTATATCTACTTGATGAAACACAAGTCTGAAACATTTGAAAAGTTCAAAGAATTTCAAGGTGAAGTGGAGAATCATCATAACAAGAAAATAAAGTTTCTATGATCTGATCGCGGAGGTGAATATTTGAGTTACGAGTTTGGACTTCATTTAAAACAATGTGAAATAGTTTCACAACTCACGCCACCTGGAACACCACAGCGTAATGGTGTGTTTGAACGCATTGCAAGGCAGGTTCCTCCTCCGAATACTCCAAAATAGCCTTCGAACACAAGGAACGTGTCCGGCTCTGCAAAACAAGTACCACACACAACCGCAGAGAGTATAATATCTCACGAGTCTAATCCACTGACAACTTTCATACCGTGACGCCACGTCACTACCCGGTCATTATTTCGAACCATTTTTCGGCCTGCCGCTCCCTGTTATGCGGTTTCATTGGCACGTCTTGTCAAAGCAGAGATCGTGTCCCCTTATTACGGGATGCTCATCAATACGGGCGTGGGTAATCCAACCGTGCAGTCTGCACGGCCCTTGGGAAACAGGCGAGTGGGGAGGCGCTTGATATTCGCTGCCTTTATAAGGAGATAAGGATCCACCCCCTTTCACCCACGCCTTCTCTCTCTGCCCACCCATTCTCTAGCTCCAACACCCAAGTCCTCATCTCTTCCACCTCAAGAAAGCACTCCGATCATGTCCGGATCCGGGGCGCAGGGCAAGTGGATGGTCTCCACTGTCAAGGAGAAGGACATCACCAAGCTCCGGGAGGCTGGATATTTGGCCAAGGAGGTCACCCACCGGCTTCCGACTGAGGGACAGATCGTCCCTACCCCGGAGCCCCATGAGAGGGTAGTGTTCATCGCCCACTTCGTCCGCGGGCTGGGATTTCCACAACACCCATTCGTCCGCGGACTCATGTTCTACTATGGGGTGGATTTCCACGATCTGGCCCCCAACTCCTTCCTCAACATCTCGGCATTTATTGTCGTGTGCAAGGCCTTCCTCCGCATCTCTCCCCACTTTGGATTGTGGCTGAAGATCTTCAATGTGAAGCCGAAAGTGGTGGACGGCCAACACGCAGAGTGCGGAGGCGCCATGGTGAGCAAGATGCCCAACGTCATATGGCCCAAAGGTACTTTCGTGTAGACTGTCAAAGGGTGGCAAGAGTAGTGGTTCTATGTCACAGAGCCCCGCGACACCACCTGGGCCGAGGCTCCCGAGTTCAGGTCCGGGGCCCCGATGCGGCTCACCTCCTGGCTAGAGAAGGGCCTAGACTGGTACTCGTCAGACGAGCTGACAGCGCTACAGACGCGCATCAGGAGCATGGTCGACAAGAACATCAAGCTTGTCAATGTGATCCAGGTGATGCTCTTTCGCCGGATCCTTCCATGCCAAAGTCGGACCTGCAATTTGTGGGAGTTTGATCCAGCCAAGCACCAGACCCTGCAGCACTTCTTCGGCGTTACGCATGAAGGAATTTGGAAGGTGCTCTGCAAGGCCAACGAGACGTGGCCGAAGGAGACCGAAGACCGTGGGAAGATGCTGGTTCCGGCGCCTTACCAAGCGCCGGAGAAGAAGGCCAAGGGGACCCGAGGTGGTCTTCGCCACAAGGGCACTTCGGACATGACGTCCGAAGACGCCGAGACCCAGTCCTCACCCGCCACCGACGACGAGGAGGAGGAGGAAGAAAGCAACTCCCCCTTGAGGGGGGAAGGAAGAAAAGGGCGGCCTCCACGCGTCTGGAGGTCGAAGCGTCCAAGAGGGGGAGAGCCTGCCTTGCGGACGACACCGCGCCGGATACCGACAGCAGCTCGGAGTGGCGCCCCAGGGATAAGCCCCCGGCCGGATCGTAAGTATTCGAGGGCTCTAACGCACTTATATGTCCGACTCCTTTATCTCGTAATTCTAATGCGTTGAATCACGTGCTGTAGTCCGGCCAACGACAGCTCCCATCGATCCTCATCGGGGGGGTTCGCTGGATCCAAAGGCTATGGACAATGATTCGCTGCCGACATCCACCTCTCCCAAGGCCACGGACGATGCCTAGGCGGTGTCGTGAAGGACCCTCACGGGCTAGGGAGAGACGCAGAGGGTCGTTAGGATGGTGCCGGAGGGCGAAACCTTGGCTGCCGGACACTTGGGGGAGCAAATCCCCCTGGAAACTGGCGATGGGGGCCGTATCCAGTGCGGTCCCCAGCCGAATACCATTCTGGAAGCCAGTGCGGCTCCGGATTCAGGCAAGCAGCCTCCTTCGAAAGAAGGAGGTGCGCCTGTTTCGCCGGTGACCTTTGTCCAACTAGAGGCACCGTATACTCTTCTGGAAGCGCTGCAAGGTGCTTCCATTGTTGAGGAACACCGTATCCTTATGGGTACGATGGTTGAGAAGGTTCAGACCGTTAAGAGCGGACTGACCGAAGCCTGCACCAGCCTGCTGACAGGTTTTGAGGTAAGCGACATAATTGTGTAAGAAGAATGTCACAGTGCAGACAGTAGCCCCTGAGACTCTGTCCGGTGTTCAGAAAGAAAAGCCGGACAAAGGATCAAATAATTTTTGCACAGGACTAACCCATACATGTCTATGCGAATAAACAGCCGTCGCTGCTGGCTGCGACCTCTCATGCTGCCGAAGTCTTCGGACTGAAGCAGAGTCTGGAGCGGGCCGAGGTAGAGCTCGACCAAGTGAAGAAGCGACTGGAGGACAAGCAAGGTATGTAATGACCTATTTAGATATAAAAAGGTATGAATTGCTTGTGTTGATCACATGATAATTTGTAGGAGCGGCGACTGAGGTGGAGACCCTCAAGAAGGCGCTGGCCGAGGCCGAGGGGAGAGCGGCCAAGGAACAAGCCGCCCGTGAAAAGCACGAGGCCAGGGTCGGTGAGGTCCAGCAAGAGCTCCAGGATGCCGTGAAGAAATGCGAGTCCTTGGAGCGCAATATTGCGGATCAAAAGTCTGAACTTGCCAAGGCCCGCCAAAGCGCGCAAGATTCCCGGGTCGAAGCCCACGGCGCCCTCCAGGAAATCCAGGAGGCCAGGAAAATCGCTGCGGGTAATGCTTTTATTATGGAGAGCAAGTATGTGAAGAGAAGGTACCTCTTACTGACCCGGATTTGGAGTTCTCCAGGGGCGTTTGCGGATCTGCCACGCAGTGTTTCTGATGCTGCGGAGTTCTTCCGAGCCGAAGAGGGGAGCTCGACGGAGAAGCTGATCTGGTCGCAATACCTTGCGCCAGAACATCCGGTGCCCTTTAGCGATCAGATGAAACAGCTGGCTGAACTACATAGGGTGGCTGAACGAGCCATGAAGGATTTGATAATCCGGCTATGGCCTGCCGAAGCCATACCCAACAGCTACTTCGGGCTCGTGAAGCAGCTGGTCAATGCCTGCCTTCGGCTTGATGCCAGCAAGCGATCGGTCTGCATCGAAGGTGCGCGGATGGCCTTTGCTCGTGTCAAGATACAATGGGCGATGATGGACGCCATCAAGCTCGCGACCGAGGGACCGCCCGCGGGCAAGGAGCACCACACGCCCGAGCGGTATTTTGAAGATGTCCTGAAGGGATCCCATATTGTAGAAGGGCAGTGTTCAAAAGACATTATGTTTGAATGAAGTCATTCATATTGTCCCTTCTTGTATTATGAAATAGAGCCTTTATGGAATATAATGCTTGTTATTTTAAGTTTTTACCTCCTGTATGGCTGTTTCGTTAAAACTGAGAGTTGGCCAGTCGTCGGCTTCAGCCCCCACGTAGGTAGTACGGGGGTGTTCGGGATGAATCTAAACACTCTTTATCCAAAAATTTGGTCCTTGAAGGAGGTGTTTAGCGAACGAACCAGGCAATCGGACTATGTGGCTTATCACCCTCACTTAGCCATAGGAGTTTGACAATAGAAATGTAGGCACAGCCCCTAGTTAGTACTTGAGGGAGTCCTGGATTAGGGTGTCCTCGGACAGCCGGACTATATCCTTTGGCCGGACTGTTGGACTATGAAGATACAAGATTGAAGACTTCGTCCCGTGTCCGGATGGAACTCTCCTTGGCATGGAAGGCAAGCTTGGCAATACGGATATGTAGATCTCCTCCCTTGTAACCAACTCTCTGTAACCCTAGCCCCCTCCGGTGCCTATATAAACCAGAGGGTTTTGTCCGTAGGACAACAACAATCATACCATAGGCTAGCTTCTAGGGTTTAGCCTCTACGATCTCGTGGTAGATCAACTCTTGTAATACTCATATCATCAAGATCAATCAAGCAGGAAGTAGGGTATTACCTCCATCGAGAGGGCCCGAACCTGAGTAAACATTGTGTCCCCCGCCTCCTATTACCATCCGCCTTAGACGCACAGTTCAGGACCCCCTACCCGAGATCCGCCGGTTTTGACACCGACATTGGTGCTTTCATTGAGAGTTCCACTGTGCCGTCACCATAAGGCTTGATGGCTCCTTCAATCATCGGCAACGATGCGATCCAGGGTGAGGTTTTCCTCCCCGGACAGATTTTCGTATTCGGCGGCTTCGGACTGCGGGCCAATTCGCTTGGCCCTCTGGAGCAGATCGAAAGCTACGCCCCTGGCCATCAGGTCAGATTTGGAAACTTGAACTACACTGCCGACATCCGCGGAGACTTGATCTTCGGCAGATTCTAGTGTTGGAAATATGCCCTAGAGGCAATAATAAATAGGTTATTATTATATTTCCTTGTTCATGATAATCGTTTATTATCCATGCTAGAATTGTATTGATAGGAAACTCAGATACATGTGTGGATACATAGACAACACCATGTCCCTAGTAAGCCTCTAGGAGACTAGCTCGTTGATCAATGGATGGTTACGGTTTCCTGACCATGGACATTGGATGTCGTTGATAACGGGATCACATCATTAGGAGAATGATGTGATGGACAAGACCCAATCCTAAGCCTAGCACAAGATCGTGTAGTTCGTTTGCTCAGAGCTTTTCTAATGTCAAGTATCACTTCCTTAGACCATGAGATTGTGCAACTCCCGGATACCGTAGGAATGCTTTGGGTGTGCCAAACGTCACAACGTAACTGGGTGGCTATAAAGGTGCACTACGGGTATCTCCGAAAGTGTCTGTTGGGTTGGCACGAATCGAGACTGGGATTTGTCACTCTGTGTAAACGGAGAGGTATCTCTGGGCCCACTCGGTAGGACATCATCATTATGTGCACAATGTGACCAAGGAGTTGATCACGGGATGATGTGAGTTACGGAACGAGTAAAGAGACTTGCCGATAACGAGATTGAACAAGGTATAGGGATACCGACGATCGAATCTCGGGCAAGTAACATACCGATGGACAAAGGGAATTGCATACGGGATTGATTGAATCCCCGACATCGTGGTTCATCCGATGAGATCATCGTGGAACATGTGGGAGCCAACATGGGTATCCAGATCCCGCTGTTGGTTATTGACCGGAGAAC
>NC_057814.1:506696280-506951584 GCF_018294505.1 Triticum aestivum
CATCAAGCTCATCACATATGCGTTTTTTCCCATATGTACCTTTTCTTCGCCATTATATGCATCGATATGACTTAAGTTTTGGCCAAGCTGAGTCGCCTGGCTCCTGTGCTTATGCCCTACGTTCCCATTAGTTCGGCTAGGGCATAAAGGGAGCACCTCTGCGATTATTACTGCCGGGTCATCCAAATGTGTACCTCAGACTGGGGGAAGCCGAAAGCTAGCGTTCTAAGGGAATATTCGGTCGGTGGATTAAAGATGTTTTTGCATTCACCCCATTGTGAACCCCCAGATGTTATGTATACTGCGATTTTTCCAATCACAGTCCGGACATGCATTTTAACGCATGCACACCCAGGGAAAGGAACCCTTAACGGAACTATTCTCTCTGGAAGATGTTTCTTACAATCATAATGTAATATAACATAACTAGCCGGATACAACTTGTCTCTTCAAGCAACTATGACCCCTACGCCTAGTTTCCACGCATACCCCGGTCTATTTTACCACTCAGGTATTCGGAAACACTCCGCACCTTCGGGTCCAGAGGTCGAAGCGAAAAGGTCAGCCATGACAATCGTTTTACAATTCAGCTAGAGTTACATATGTCAAGGAAAGTACATAGTCACTTGGACTCAAAAACTTTCTCCTCTATACCGTCTAGCAGGCTGTCTAACTTACAATCCTGCTGAGAATACTTGGCGGCTACTTCTACTTGGTCATATACCATAACGGGAACTTCTTTTCCATCTGACCCTAGAGGTCCGACCCGAGCCATATGACTAGGATCAAGCTTGGTATACCGTGTTTTCACCATGGCCCAGGCTTCTCGTGCACCTTCCCGGCAGGCCGATATCTTCCACAATCGAAAGCGCCGCCGCGCTCCCTTGAATAGCTGTATAAGCTCCTCCATCTTTCCTGGAGGGGAGGCGGATGGCCATAAGGCCTTGGCAACACTTTGCATCGCCTGCCGAGCTTGCTCGTGCATTTGCGACAGCTCTTGTAGCAGATCGCCCGAGAATCCGGACATCTCCTCTTCGGGACAACTGGTCAGCATACCTGCAGACATAACTCCGTTAGTCCCCTTCATCTCCGAATTACTTGAAGGTAAGTTTGACCACATACCGAATATGCCGCCCCGTAGCCTTTTATTCTCCTTCATGGAGTCAGCTAGCTAGACCCGCACATCTTTCAGTTCTTCACCCAGCTGGGTGTTTGAATCCTGGAGTTTGTTCTTCTCCTATCTGACTTGTGTCAACACACGTTCGCCCGCGGCGAGTAGTCTTTTGGACTCTTTCTCACCCGCTTGAGCGGCCTTCAATTTCTCCTCCAGTTGATCTGATGATCCTGTTATGAGATAAGCAATAGTGTTAACATAGCTGGCATATAATTATGTTTTCTCGATGGAGGGGAATATTACCAGTTGACGCCTTCTTGGATTTCTCCAGTTCGGCGGTAACAGCAGTTAGCTGTGTCCGACATTTTTCTAGCTCTTGAGACAACAGGCTATTCTTCTCCGTAAGCACCTGGTTATACAATGATCCTTAAATCAGTTGTATTAACTGCTTCAAGTCTCGGGGGCTACTGGTATATAATTATCATATTTGGACAATGTAAATTTACCCGCATATCTTTTAAATGTTGATCTGTGGCTCTGTTAAGCCCGTCTCGAGCATCTCGGATGTATGCATCAGCCGAGCTGAAGGCATTGAATGCCTCTTTGGTAAAGTTGGGGTCCTATAGAACGGCCCTCTGGCGCCGATGATTCATGACGCTCTCCACTTCCGAGTTTGTGACGGATACATCATCCGAATCCTCTGCCGAAGGACAATCCGGCCTCGCCCCCGTATCAGCCCCTGTCTTTGCAGCAGGGTCTGGGTCCCGGCTGTTGGGAGTATGACCGGCCGGACCCCCGGAGATAGTCCGGTGAACTATTTTCCTGATACAGGACAAACAAAAAAGTCACAGTTGGATGCGACTGCCAAAGGGCATATTCACAAATCAATACCTCTTCGATGAAGGCTCGGCCGTGTCTTTGTTTGCCTTCCTCTTCAAAGGCTTGCCCGGCGTAGGGGCCTCTCTCTTTGGAGTTGCCTCTTGGGTAGCATGGCGCTCCGTACGCCTCCCCTTTTGAGCACGAGACAGCGTGGTGGGTGAGGCAGAACAAGGGAACTCTTTCGGAGGAGATGTCTCCTAATTACTTACGTGTGAAGCAGGGAGAAGACCGGGGTAATCGGCGGTGATGGCCACTTCCGTGCCGTCATAGCTCACCTGGTAAAACACCCTGTCCTCCAGCACCATGAATATATCCAGATCCTCTTTGAATCCGGGGTCAAGGTCCCGATTGCGGCCCTCTGGCTATGGGGTGGTGCTGTGAAGCCCTTCGGAGATCTTTCGCCAGTGCTGTTATAAATGGACAGATTTACTTATTGAAAGTGGCTCACGGAGTGGAGTGAGTAGAGCAGAGGGGTTGGGACTTACCCAGCTAGGAGGACTGTACATGGAAAATCCATCTCTGTGCTTGATACGAAGAAATTCCACTTCCTCCCATTTGAACAGTTCGGCCAATATTTTGGCCAAAGCGGCGACGGTATTCAGACCCTTCCGGCCGCAGTGGGAGGCGTCATCTTCCCCATTGTAGTGCCACATGGGAAGACCTCTGTATTGGAGTGGCTGAACCCCACCGTACTATGGAAGTCGCCATTACCTCGACTATTGTTAATCCGGACTGGGCGAGCGTCCTTATCTTTCTCATGAGTTGATGAACTTCCGCACTATCTTCCTCCTCGAGGCTCCGGGGCGCGAGCTGTGGCGTTTCTTCAAAGGAACACTTGTGAACTCGGGAAGACCCCTCCGAACTGGGTCAGGAAGTGCGACGTCCTCAATATAGAACCATTCGGAAGGCCACTCTTCGGATGCCTTCTTTGGTGTGCCAGACAGGTATCCGGTCTCGGCAATGCGCCATATTTCGGCTTCGCCCACTTCAAATATTGATCCCTCGTGGTTGCGCGGGACGAGACAGAATAGCTTTCTCCACAATTCGAAATGGGCCTCACAACCCAAGAATAGCTCGCAAAGAGCGACGTAACCCGCAATGTGCAGGATGGAGGCGGGAGTGAAGTTGTGCAGTTGGAGGCCATAATACTCGAGAAGCCCTCGGAGGAACGGATGGACTGGAAATCTGACACCTCTTAGCAAATAGGGGACGAAGCACACTCGCTCCCCCTAGATGGATTGGGGAAATTCTCTGCCTAGGCCCCATCATTGAAGGAGGTCAACCCTGCCCGAATAGGGACCAGATCCGCGGGGGGGGGGGGGGGGATCCCTGTGTTTGCAGCTTCACTAGCTGACCGTGGGATACAGAACATTTCTCCCAATCGCCTTTTTCTAGGACGCAGGGACGGGAGGAGCTGGGAGCGCTAGCCATGTTGTTGTGGTCTTTCCTAGCAAGCTCTGAGATTTTTCCGCGTGGTGCTGAACGGATCTGAGATCCAATATCTTTAAATAGGCACTCCTTCTTACATGGTCGGGATGTTATGTGTAAAAACACCCTGACTTCTCGCATTCGCTCGACACGTGGAAGATGAAGTTATTGATACACAAAAGCCAAGGGGTATGACATTAAATGGAAAGCCGAATACATCACTTTGAAGTCATCGGACGAGGAACCCGCCTTGCAATGCCGAAGACTATCTGTGCGCCGGACACCTCGTCATTGAAGTCTGGTTCGGGGGCTACTGAGGGAGTCCTGGACTAAGGGGTCCTCGGGCGTCCGGCCTGTTAGCCATGGGCCGGACTGATGGGCCGTGAAGATACAAAGATCAAAGACTCTACTCATGTCCGGATGGGACTCTCCTTGGCGTGGAAGGCAAGCTTGGCGACCAAATATGAAGATTCCTTTCTCTGTAACCGACTTTATGTAACCCTAGTTCCCTCCGGTGTCTATATAAACCGGAGGGCTAGGTCTGTAGACAACAATCATAATCATAGTCATACAGGCTAGACTTCTAGGGTTTAGCCATTACGATCTCATGGTAGATCAACTCTTGTAATACTCATACTCATCAAGATCAATCAAGCAAGAAATAGGGTATTACCTCCACAGAGAGGGCCCGAACCTGGGTAAAACATTGTGTCCCCCGTCTCCTGTTACCATCGACCTTAGACGACCCCCTACCCGAGATCCGCCGGTTTTGACACCGACACTCACCGAGATGGGCTTGCAAACTCTCTGGTGCCTTTTGCAATAATTTTGGTCTCACCGAGATATGCAATCGGTCTCACCGAGTTTGCTTGACCAACTCTTATTACCAAAATCGGTCCCACCGAGTTTGTGTAATCGGTCAAACTGAGATGAGGTTTTACCCTAACCCTAGCACATCGGTCCCACCGAGTTGATCATATCGGTCCCACTGAAAAGCCCAACGTTCACATTTTGAACTAAATCGGTCTGACCGAATTTTATGATTCGGTCCCACCGAGTTTGGTAAATTGTGTGTAACGGCTAGATTTTGTGCGGAGCCTATTTATACCCCTCCACCCACTCTTCATTCGTGGAGAGAGCCATCAAAACGTGCCTACACTTCCAGCATACATTTTTTGAGAGAGAACCACCTACTCATGTGTTGAGACCAAGATATTCCATTCGAACCACAAGAATCTTGATCTCTAGCCTTCTCCAAGTTGCTTTCCACTCAAATCATCTTTCCACAAAATCCAAATCTGTGAGAGAGAGTTGAGTGTTGGGGAGACTATCATTTGAAGCACAAGAGCAGGGACTTCATCATCAACACACCATCTATTACCTTTTGGAGAGTGGTGTCTCCTAGATTGGTTAGGTGTCACTTGGGAGCCTCCGTCCGGATTGTGGAGTTGAACCAAGGAGTTTGTATGGGCAAGGAGATCGCCTACTTCCTGAAGATCTACCCTAGTGAGGCAAGTCCTTCGTGGGTGATGGCCATGGTGGGATAGACAAGGTTGCTTCTTCGTGGACCCTTCGTGGGTGGAGCCCTCCATGGACTCGCGCAGCCTTTACCCTTCATGGGTTGAAGTCTCCATCAACATGGATGTACGATAGCACCACCTATCGGAACCACGGAAAAAATCTTCGTGTCTCCAATTGGGTTTGCATACTCCAATCCCATCCCTTTACATTCTTGCAAATTGCATGCTTTACTTTCCGCTGCTCATATACTCTTGCCATGATTGGCTGAAATGTATTGTGAATGTTTAAACTTGTGCTAAAACTCCACCTTAACTTGAAGAAATTAGAAACTGCTACTTTTCTTTGTTGAGGGTCTAATCACCCCCCTCTAGACACCTCTTCTCGATCCTTTCAGCGCCACCCCCTCCCCTTATCCAATTCGGACTCCTCCCTTGGGGGGGGGGAGGCGCCACCCCTATGTGGGCTGGTTTGCCTCCCTCCTATGGCCCATATGGCCCATATCTTCCCCCAGGGGTTCCGGTAACCCCCCGGTACTCCGATATGTACCCGATACATTCCGAAACACTTCCGGTGACCGAATACTATCATCCAATATATCAATGTTTACCTCTAGACCATTTCGAGACTCTCGTCATGTCCGTGATCTCATCAGGGACTCCGAACAACATCCGGTCTCCAAATCACATAACTCATATAATGCAAATCGTTATCGAACGTTAAGCGTGCGGACCCAACGGGTTCGAGAACTATGTAGACATGACCGAGACACCTCTCCGGTCAATAACCAATAGCGGAACCTGGATGCTCATATTGGTTCCTACATATTCTACGAAGATCTTTATCGGTCAAACTGTAATGACAACATACGTTATTCCCTTTGTCATCGGTATGTTACTTGCCCGAGATTCGATCGTTGCTATCTTCATACCTAGTTCAATATCATTACCGACAAGTCTCTTTACTCGTCCCGTAATGCATCATCCCGCAACTAACTCATTAGTCACATTGCTTGCAAGGCTTATCTTGATGTGCATTACCGAGAGGGCCCAGAGATACCTCTCCGATACTCGGAGTGACAAATCCTAATCTCGATCTATGCCAACCCAACGAACACCTTCGGAGATACCTGTAGAGCATCTTTATAATCACCCAGTTACGTTGTGACGTTTGATAGCACAAAGGTATTCCTCCGGTATCCGGGAGTTGCATAATCTCATAGTCAAAGGAATATGTATAAGTCATGAAGAAAGCAATAGCAATACAACTGAACGATCATTATGCCAAGCTAACGGTTGGGTCTTGTCCATCACATCATTCTCCTAATGATGTGATCCCGTTCATCAAATGACAACTCATGTCTATGGTTAGGAAACTTAACCGTCTTTGATTAACGAGCTAGTCTAGTAGAGGCTTACTAGGGACACTGTGTTTTGTCTATGTATTCACACATGTATCAAGTTTTCGGTTAATACAATTCTAGCATGAATAATAAACATATTGCCTCTAGGGAATATTTCCTTCACCGATGTCTAGTGGTCCACTCCTGGATCACTATTGTACCCCCTTGCCAAACTCATGGCAAGGCACACAACAGGTCTGGTACACAACATGGCATAATTTATAGAACCTATGGCTGAGGCATAGGGAATGACTTTCATTCTCTCTCTATCTTCTCCCGTGATCGGGCTTTGAGTCTTACTCAATTCACACCTTGTAACACAGGCAAGAACTTTTTCTTTGACGGACCCATTTTTGAACTTCTTCAAAACTTTATCAAGGTATGTGCTTTGTGAAAGTTTATTAAGCGTCTCAATATATCCCTATAGATCTTGGGCTCGATATATAAGCAGCTTCACCGAGGTCTTTCATTGAAAAATTCTTATTCAAGTATCCTTTTATGCTATCCAGAAATTCTATATCATTTCCAATCAATAATATGTCATCCACATATAATATCAGAAATGCTACAGAGCTCCCACTCACTTTCTTGTAAATACAAGTGTAGCGACCAGACCTCAAATGGTCTGTGCTCCAGTGTCATCCCTGGATCAGTAATGCTGACACGCACAGTACAAATGGAGGATTTATAACAGAGTAGCAATCACACACTTATTACATCGAATATCTCCAAAGAGAAAAAGTATGATAAATATGGCTTAAGGCCATCTAAAAACGATAACAGCGGAAGACTTGGAAGATAAGTGAGTCCATCAACTCCAGCGGCATCACTGAGTATAAGACCACGACCTAAGGCACCTTACTCGTCGTCTGAAAAGTCTGCAACATGAAACGTTGCAGCCCGAAAACGGGTCAGCACATGGAATATGCTGGCAATGTAACACATAGAGATTAATGAACAATAATAATGCTATACTACATGCATATATGGCTGGTGGAAAGCTCTATGGTTAAAGTTTTTGCGGAAAGCCAATTTTTCCCTACTGCAAAGGAATAAATTTATTTAACTATCATGGTGGTTGTTAAACATTGAGATGGTTGACAGCATCTCAATCCCAATTAAAAGTCATCATTAACCCAACAAAATTAATTAAAAGTAACATGGTGATGAGATACAAATGATAATCCAGGTACTAGATACTCAAATTGTCCATAACCGGGGACACGGCTAATCATGATTAGTTTGTACACTCTGCAGAGGTTTGTGCACTTTTCCCCACAAGACTCGATCGCCTCCGCTTGATTCTAGCACTACATGATGTTTGAGAAACGGATGACCGAGACACAGCCTTTCAGGAACAATCACTCTTTACTCCGGGTGGACAGTTACACCTACTTTCCCCTACATCTGCTAGCCCACCTCTTCAAGAGATCATGTAACCTACTCAACTATGCTAGAGCCCATAATAGCTTGTGGCTGCACACGGAAGTTTCTAGCATGAATAATCTTATGATCCCTTTGAGCCTGGGTGGCGGTCCTTATACAAACAGACAACACTGGGTTCTCCAGGTGCCTCAATCCACCCAGATGTGAGTTTTGGTTGCCACCTTAAGTAAACCATTATTAACAATCTCACATCTGTCATGAATATCTCTCAAACCCAATCCACGTCTACGAGCATAGCATGGCAATATAATAGCAACGTAGAAGTAACTCCCAAGGGTTTGATAAAAGAACAGGTAATAGGTACTACCTCAACTACTTCCCAATACCCACAATTTAATTAGATCCTAACCATGCAATGTTTGAGGAATAGATCTAATGCAATAAAAACTGGGTATGGAAAGGTATGATCAAAGTGTTACTTGCCTTGCTGATGATCCGAAACCTAGCGATTCGAAGTAACAAGCGGCACACTCCGGGTACTCTATCGCAAACAAACAAGCAAACAATAAGTACTCATCTAATGCACAGGTAAAACTCGAATGAAAGATCCAACCAGAAAGTTCAACTTAAGAACTCCGGTTTGCAAAAAGAATCAACTCGAACGAAGCAACAAAAGTCAAACGGCGAAAGAACCAAGCTTCATTTACTAATCTGGATCTAGGTCAAATTTTACAGCAGCAAAACTTGTTTGAGTAGGTTAAACGGAAAGAGAATTTCGAGACGAAACTCTAGGCGCTTGAATCGCCTGATTCCGATAAACGAGCGAAAAGTTAAACAGAAACGAAGATTCGATCAGAAATCGAGATGTGAGATAATCGCGGAAAAATCCGACGAAAAAGAAAAACGGACGAACGGTTAAAGAGCGGACGTTCGTTAACAGAGAAAATCCGACGAACGCGTTCGTTAAAACGAACGGGTCGGTGAACGTTCACAAAAATAACAAAACCGAAGAAATAAACCAATCTAGGGTCTTTTTTTAAAATGAACGTTTTTTTTAAAACAAAACCGGCAACGACGGCGAGGTATACCTCGTCGGGGCAGGGCTCCGGCGGGGCTCCGGCTGGCTCCGGCGAGGGCGGCGGGGTGCGGCGGGGCTCGGGGGTGCTAGGGGTGGCGAGGGGCGGCTCCAGCGGCGGGGCTTGGCGAGCGGCGGCGGCCTTCGGGCTCCGGCTCCGGCGAGGGGTGCGGGGCGGCGGCGGGGTGAGAGGGAGGGGCAGCGACGGGGTTTATAAAGAGGGGGGGAGGGGTGCTTGGAGGAGGGGGCAAGGCGCGGCGGCGGGGTGTCCGTGGCGGACACGGCGGGAGCGTCCGGCGTGCTCGCGGAGGAGAACGCGGAGATGGGCCGGCGGCTCGGCTGGGCCTCGGCCCGGTCGGGCGGGGCGCGAATCCTTTTTTTTTAAACGTTCCGCCGAAATATTCATAGAAAAATAAATAAAAATCCAAAAAAGATAAAACAAATTTTCCCCGTCTAGTTAGAATATTTAGAACAGGGTGAACATTGTTTTGACACAAAAATAAATTTTGAAAACGTCCAATATTTTTAATGTAATTAAAATTGCAAATAAAATCCGAATAAAATCCAATAAATGATTTTAATATCTTTCCACCAGTATTTCAATTGTTTTGGAGAAGTCATATTTTCTCCTCTCATTTTTTTAATAAAATACTTTTCCGGAGAGAAAAATAATTAAAACCAAAATCCTCGTTTTATTATTTGATAAAAATCAAATATGAAAATTCGAGAAAATTCCCAACTCTCTCCGAGGGTCCTTGAGTTGCTTAGGATTTATCGAGGATTTGTCAAAATGCGATAAAATATGATATGCAATGATGATCTATGTATAACATACCAAATTGAAAATTTGGGATGTTACAAACCTACCCCCCTTAAGATGAATCTCGCCCTCGAGATTCGGGTTGGCTAGAAAACAGGTGGGAGTGGTCCTTTCGTAGATCTTCCTCTCGCTCCCAGGTGGCTTCATCTTCCATGTGGTGACTCCACTGGACTTTGCAAAACTTGATAACCTTACTGCGGGTAACTCGGCTGGCATACTCAAGAATCTTAACTGGTTTCTCCTCATAGGTCAAATCACTTTCCAGCTGAATCGCTTCCAGTGGCACAGTATCTCTCAGTGGTATCTCAGCCATCTCTGCGTGGCACTTCTTCAACTGGGAAACGTGAAATACATCATGAACTCCAGACAATCCTTCGGGCAATTCCAGCTTGTAGGCAACCTCTCCCATACGTTCCAAAACTCTGTATGGTCCGATAAAACGGGGCGCTAACTTTCCCTTAACTCCAAAGCGCTTCACTCCTCGAAGTGGTGATACTCGAAGATAAACTCTGTCTCCGACTTCGTGAACTGTCTCCTTTCGTTTAGAATCAGCATAACTCTTCTGCCTGGACTGGGCTACCTTGAGCCTATCGCGAATCAACCTCACTTTCTGTTCAGACTCCTTAATCAAATCTGGTCCAAACAACTGACGGTCTCCAACTTCGTCCCATAACAACGGTGTTCTACACCTCCTTCCGTACAAAGCTTCGAAAGGGGCCATCTTCAAACTGGTTTGATAACTGTTGTTATAAGAAAACTCTGCATATGGCAAATTGTCGTCCCAACTAGATCCATAATCTAGTGCACAAGCTCTCAACATGTCCTCCAAAATCTGGTTGACTCTCTCGGTCTGTCCATCTGTCTGTGGGTGAAAAGCTGTACTAAATTCTAGCCTGGTTCCCAATGTTTCATGTAACTGCTTCCAAAACTTCGAGGTAAATTGGGTTCCTCTGTCTGATACAATGGTCCTCGGAACTCCATGCAAACATACGATCCTGGTCATGTATATCTTTGCCAACTTAGCACTGGTGTAAGTGGTCTTCACTGGAATGAAATGAGCCACTTTCGTCAAACGGTCGACTACAACCCATATTGAGTCATAGCCTGAACGAGTCCTGGGTAATCCTGTGATAAAATCCATGCCTATTTTATCCCACTTCCATTCGGGTATCGGCAATGGTTGTAGCAATCCTGCTGGCTTCTGATGCTCTGCCTTCACTCTCTGACACACATCACAAACTGCTACATACTCTGCAATATCCTTCTTCATTCCGGTCCACCAGAAAGTATTCTTCAGATCCAAATACATCTTGGTATTCCCTGGGTGAATCGAGTACGGTGAATCATGGGCTTCTTGCAAAATCAACTTCCTGATCTCCGGATCATTTGGCACATATACGCGGTCCTCAAACCATAAGGTATCGTGCTCATCCTCACGAAATCCCTTGGCTTTTCCTTTGCTCATCTTCTCCTTTATCTCTTCAATCTCCTTGTCTGTCTTCTGAGCTTCTCTGATCCTTTCCATCAAGGTAGACTGAATCTCCAATGTCGCTAAATAGCCTCTTGGGACTATCTCCAAACATAGCTCGCGAAGGTCCTCGGCTAACTCCTGAGGTAACTCTCCTGTCATGAGGGTGTTGACATGACTCTTGCGGCTCAACGCGTCTGCTACTACGTTAGCCTTTCCTGGGTGATAATGCAATCTCATATCATAATCCTTAATGAGCTCCAACCATCTCCTCTGTCTGAGATTTAACTCCTTCTGCGTGAAAATATACTTCAAACTCTTGTGATCCGTGTACACCTCACAATGGTTTCCGATGAGAAAATGTCTCCATGTCTTCAATGCATGCACCACGGCTGCTAACTCCAAATCATGCGTAGCATAATTCTTCTCATGGGGTTTAAGTTGTCGTGAAGCATATGACACAACTCTTCCTTCCTGCATAAGCACTGCTCCAAGTCCTCGACGAGAAGCGTCGCAATAAACTTCATAATCCTTGCGTTGATCTGGCAGAATCAACACTGGTGATGTAACCAATCGTTTCTTCAACTCTTGGAAACTAGCTTCACATTCCTCAGTCCAATTGAATTTGGTGTCCTTCTTCAATAGCTCAGTCATGGGCTTAGCAATCTTCGAGAAATTCTCGATGAATCTCCGGTAGTATCCTGCAAGTCCAAGAAAACTCCGGATTTCTCCAACTGTCGTGGGTGATTCCCAACTTGTCACTGTGTCAACCTTGGCAGGGTCTACTGCTATTCCTTCTCCAGAAATAACATGTCCAAGGAATCCAACTTCCTTCAGCCAAAATTCACATTTGCTGAACTTGGCATATAACTGATGTTCTCTGAGCTTCTCAAGTACCAATCGCAAATGCTCCTCATGCTCTTCCTCATTCTTGGAAAAGACTAAAATATCGTCAATGAACACCACGACGAACTTATCCAAAAACTCCATAAACACTTTGTTCATCAGGTTCATGAAATAGGCAGGTGCGTTAGTCAGACCAAATGACATAACGGTATACTCATACAGTCCATATCTGGTGGTAAAAGCCGTCTTAGGTATATCCTGCTCTCGAATCTTTAACTGATGGTATCCTGATCGTAGATCGATCTTGGAAAATACTTTAGCTCCTTGTAGGCGGTCAAACAAATCATTGATCATCGGCAGTGGGTACTTGTTTTTGATGGTCACTTCATTCAATCCACGGTAATCAACAACCATCCTCAGCGATCCATCTTTCTTCTCCACTAGAAGTACTGGTGATCCCCAAGGTGACGAACTTGGGCGAATATAGCCTTTATCCAGTAACTCCTTGATCTGCTTCTTAATTTCCTCCAAATCTTTTGCGGGCATCCTGTACGGTCTCTTAGATATTGGCCCTGTGCCTGGCAAAAGTTCAATCAAGAACTCAATGTCTCTATCTGGTGGCATGCCTGGCAACTCTTCTGGAAATACATCCGGATAATCCTTCACCACTGGTACTTCCTCCTGTACAACTCCTGATAAGGAATTCACTTGAGTCCTCTTCGGCATATGCCGGGATACATACTTGATCCTTTTTCCTTCTGGGGTGGTAAGCAAAATCGTCTTGCTGGCACAATCGATGTTTCCTCCATACAACGATAGCCAATCCATTCCCAAAATCACATCCAAACCTTGCGACTCCAAAACTATTAGGTCTGAGGGGAAAACATGCCTACCAATGGCCAATGGTATCTGAAAACATCCTTGGCTTGCCATATACTCTGCTCCTGGTGAGGTTACTAACATAGGGGTTTTGAGAACTTGGGTGGGCAGCTTAAACTTATTCACAAATCCCCTTGATATGTATGAATGCGATGCACCAGTATCGAAAAGAACGGTTGCAGTAAATGACTTAACCAAAAACTTACCTATTACTGCATCAGGCTGTGCTTCAACCTCCTCCACGCTCACGTGGTTCATGTGTCCTTTGTTGAACGGGTTCGGCTTCTTCCCAGAGCTTCCATTACCATTTCCATTTTGGGCTTCAGGACAATCAGTTGCATAATGTCTAGTCTTCTGGCACTTGAAACAAGTAACATGACTTAGATCCCTCTTGGCTGGGGTAGATGGGTTGGTGCGGTTCTGTCCGTTGGTTCCTCCATTCCCATTACCATTCTTGGAGCCATTATGGTTGTGCGAACTACCTCCTCCATGGGTATGCTGAAACTGTCCTCCCGGCTTCGGGGCAAATCGTGGTTTCTGTTGAGCTCCAGAATTATACTTCCCTTGTCCATACTTCCTCTTACGGTTTTCAATCTGCTGTTGCTTCCCTTCAATCATGAGAGCTGTATCTACCAACTCCTGGTAGTTGTTGAAGGTTGCTACCATCAACTGCATACTCAGTTCATCATTCAGTCCTTCCAAAATTTTCTCCTGCTTGGCTGCATCTGTAGCAACGTCATCTGGTGCATAACATGCTAACTTACTGAAATCCTCCACATACTGGCCTACGATGCGTCCTCCTTTGCGTAGGTTGCGAAACCCGCGCTTCTTCATAGCCATAGCTCCTGCTGAAACATGAGCTGTACGGAAAGCTTGCTGAAACTGGTCCCATGTGACAGTGTCAATAGGGTGCGTGGCTGTAATTCTCCCACCATGATGCTGCGGGTCCATCAAGCTGATGTGCGGCAAAACGCACTCTTTCCGCGTCTGTGCATCCTGCAGTGGTCAACTCCCTTCCAACTTTGCGGAGCCAATCATCTGCAACAATCGGCTCGGTGCTACTGGAAAACACCGGCGGGTTTAGCCTTAAGAAACGGGCTAAGTGATCAATAGGTGGTGGTGGCGGCGGGTTGTTGTTGTTGTTGCCTTGGTTCTGCACTAACACTTGCATCAGGGCATTCTGTTGCTGAATCAACTGGGTGATCTCTGGTGGGAAAACAAATCCGGTGTCGCGTCTCGGAGGCATCTGATGGGTTAGAAAAGATGAGAGTTAAGAATAGAATGGGGTCTAGAGAGAAAACACTACCCATATGCTCATGAGACAAATACAATCAATATCACTCAATCAACTCAAACAAGGCATAACAATCGATCTAACTAGCGTTACAAAAGTGCTTGAACTATACTAGTAAATGGGGGAAAACTACTACTGATATGGTGGTCTACTAGAAATTCTGATCCGTTGAAGACTCCATGATGTCTGCTCCAGCTTCATCAACAAAGTCATCTTCACTTGGTTCCGAGTCGGTGTCGTCGATGATGATGTAGTTGTCCGGGCAAGTGCATTCGTCATCTTTTGCTTTTGGCACTGGATTTCCCATGAATACTCCGATCTTCTTCTCCAGGTCGTCATTCTTCCCTACTAGTGCGACGATTTCCTCCATATAATCCTCGCGTGTAGCCTTGAGTTCTTCCTCCAGTTCCTTGATCTTCGTCAATGCCTTCTTCAGTTCTTCCTTGTCCGTGCACATCTGGTTCTCCTGGCGACGAATATGTTGGTTTTGCTCCTGGATGAAAGCTGCAATTGATCCATCCTTCTTGGTTCTGATCATCTCCCATTGCGCGTCTCGGCGTCCACAAATCTGATAAATAGTATCCTTAAGCTCCTGGTGGTAGACTTCTCCAATGCGTCCCATAGCGATGTGGGCGGCCATGCTCTTCCCTAAACTCCAGGTTGGTGCTTCGAAAACCAATCTTATAGGTTCAGTAACTGGCACAAACGTCCTTCCTGGAATGTGAACTTGAATCTTCCAGCTCTCCTCTTCGGGTAATGTGGCGTTGTAGGTTCCGGTGATGCTTGGTATTCCTATGTTCAAATACTTAGTGACTTCCTTCAAGTGTCGACCAAAAGGCGTGTCTTCATCTGGTTGCATGAACTTGCTCCTTGCATCCGCCATTCCTAAAAGAGTTGAAAGTGGAGAGGGGTCAAAAATGAGAAGAGAGAAGTGTTCTAGGGCTTAAGCTTAGTAATCGTGTCCTACAGTCAGCGTGTGCTCTGATACCACCTTTGTAGCGACCAGACCTCAAATGGTCTGTGCTGCTGTGCACCAGTGTCATCCCTGGATCAGTAATGCTGACACGCACAGTACAAATGGAGGATTTATAACAGAGTAGCAATCACACACTTATTACATCGAATATCTCCAAAGAGATAAAGTATGATAAATATGGCTTAAGGCCATCTAAAACGATAACAGCGGAAGACTTGGAAGATAAGTGAGTCCATCAACTCCAGCGGCATCACTGAGTATAAGACCACGACCTAAGGCACCTTACTCGTCGTCTGAAAAGTCTGCAACATGAAACGTTGCAGCCCGAAAACGGGTCAGCACATGGAATATGCTGGCAATGTAACACATAGAGAATAATGAACAATAATAATGCTATACTACATGCATATATGGCTGGTGGAAAGCTCTATGGTTAAAGTTTTGCGGAAAAGCCAATTTTTCCCTACTGCAAAGGAATAAATTTATTTAACTATCATGGTGGTTGTTAAACATTGAGATGGTTGACAGCATCTCAATCCCAATTAAAAGTCATCATTAACCCAACAAAATTAATTAAAAGTAACATGGTGATGAGATTCAAATGATAATCCAGGTACTAGATACTCAAATTGTCCATAACCGGGGACACGGCTAATCATGATTAGTTTGTACACTCTGCAGAGGTTTGTGCACTTTTCCCCACAAGACTCGATCGCCTCCGCTTGATTCTCGCACTGCATGATGTTTGAGAAACGGATGACCGAGACACAGTCTTTCAGGAACAATCACTCTTTACTCCGGGTGGACCGGTACACCTACTTTCCCCTACATCTGCTAGCCCACCTCTTCAAGAGATCATGTAACCTACTCAACTATGCTAGAGCCCATAATATCTTGTGGCTGCACACGGAAGTTTCTAGCATGAATAATCTTATGATCCCTTTGAGCCTGGGTGGCGGTCCTTATACAAACAGACAACACTGGGTTCTCCAGGTGCCTCAATCCACCCAGATGTGAGTTTTGGTTGCCACCTTAAGTAAACCATTATTAACAATCTCACATCTGTCATGAATATCTATCAAACCCAATCCACGTCTACGAGCATAGCATGGCAATATAATAGCAACGTAGAAGTAACTCCCAAGGGTTTGATAAAAGAACAGGTAATAGGTACTACCTCAACTACTTCCCAATACCCACAATTTAATTAGATCCTAACCATGCAATGTTTGAGGAATAGATCTAATGCAATAAAAACTGGGTATGGAAAGGTATGATCAAAGTGTTACTTGCCTTGCTGATGAAAGATTCGAAGTAACAAGCGGCACACTCCGGGTACTCTATCGCAAACAAACAAGCAAACAATAAGTACTTATCTAATGCACAGGTAAAACTCGAATGAAAGATCCAACCAGAAAGTTCAACTTAAGAACTCCGCTTTGCAAAAAGAATCAACTCGAACGAAGCAACGAAAGTCAAACGGCGAAAGAACCAAGCTTCGTTTACTAATCTGGATCTAGGTCAAATTTTACAGCAGCAAAACTTGTTTGAGTAGGTTAAACGGAAAGAGAATTTCGAGACGAAACTCTAGGCGCTTGAATCGCCTGATTCCGATAAACGAGCGAAAAGTTAAACAGAAACGAAGATTCGATCAGAAATCGAGATCTGAGATAATCGCGGAAAAATCCGAGGAAAAAGAAAAAGGGACGAACGGTTAAAGAACGGACGTTCGTTAACAGAGAAAATCCGACGAACGCGTTCGTTAAAACGAACGGGTCGGTGAACGTTCACAAAAATAACGAAACCGAAGAAATAAACCACTAGGTTTTTTTTAAAACGAACGGTTTAAAAAAAAACCGGCAACGACGGCGAGGTATACCTCGTCGGGGCAGGGCTCCGGCGGGGCTCCGGCTGGCTCCGGCGAGGGCGGCGGGGTGCGGCGGGGCTCGGGGGTGCTAGGGGCGGCGAGGGGCGGCTCCGGCGGCGGCCTTCGGGCTCCGGCTCCGGCGAGGGGTGCGGGGCGGGTGCGGGGCGGCGGCGGGGTGAGAGGGAGGGGCGGCGGCGGGGTTTATAAAGAGGGGGGGAGGGGTGCTTGGAGGAGGGGGCAAGGCGCGGCGGTGGGGTGTCCGTGGCGGACACGGCGGCGGCGTCCGGCGTGCTCGCGGAGGAGAACGCGGAGATGGGCCGGCGGCTCAGCTGGGCCTCGGCCCGGTCGGGCGGGGCGCGAATCCTTTTTTTTAAACGTTCCGCCGAAAAATTCATAGAAAAATAAATAAAAATCCAAAAAAGATAAAACAAATTTTCCCGTCTTGTGAGAATATTTAGAACAGGGTGAACATTTTTTTGACACAAAAATAAATTTTGAAAACGTGCAATATTTTTAATGCAATTAAAATTGCAAATAAAATCCGAATAAAATCCAATAAATGATTTTAATATTTTTCCTCCAGTATTTCAATTGTTTTGGAGAAGTCATATTTTCTCCTCTCATTTTTTTAATAAAATACTTTTCCGGAGAGAAAAATAATTAAAACCAAAATCCTCGTTTTATTATTTGATAAAAATCAAATATGAAAATTCGAGAAAATCCCCAACTCTCTCCGAGGGTCCTTGAGTTGCTTAGGATTTATCGAGGATTTGTCAAAATGCGATAAAATATGATATGCAATGATGATCTATGTATAACATACCAAATTGAAAATTTGGGATGTTACAACAGGCTTCATCATAAGTCTCTATAAAACCATATGCTTTGATCACCTCATCAAAGCGTATATTCCAACTCTGAGATGCTTGCACCAGTCCATAGATGGATCGCTGGAGCTTGCACACTTTGTTAGCACCTTTAGGATCGACAAAACCTTCTGGTTGCATCATATACAACTCTTCTTTAAGAAATCCATTAAGGAATGAAGTTTTGACGTCCATTTGCCAAATTTTATAATTATAAAATGCAGCAATTGCTAACATGATTTGGACTGACTTAACCATCGCTGTGGGTGAGAAGGTCTCATCGTAGTCAACCGCTTGAACTTGTCGAAAACCTTTCGCGACAAGTCGAGCTTTGTAGATGGTGACATTACCATCAGCGTCTGTCTTCTTCTTGAAGATCCATTTATTCTCAATGTCTTGCCGATCATCGGGCAAGTCCACCAAAGTCAACACTTTATTCTCATACATGGATCCTATCTTAGATTTCATGGCCTCAAGCCATCTATCAGAATCTGGACTCATCATAGCTTCTTCATAGTTCGTAGGTTCGCCATGGTCTAGTAACATGACTTCTAGGTCAGGATTACCGTATCATTCTAGTGCGGAACGTGCTATGTTCGACCTACGAGGTCCAGTAGTAACTTGATCTAAAGTTTCATGATCATCATCATTAGATTCCTCGCTAGTTGGTTTAGGCATCACGGGAACATATTTCTCTGATATGCTACTTTCTAATTTGAGAGAAGGTACAATTACCTCATCAAGTTCTACTTTCCTCCCACTCACTTCTTTCGAGAGAAACTCCTTCTCTTGAAATGTTCCATTCTTGGCAACAAAGATCTTGCCTTCGGATCTTTGGTAGAAGGTGTACCCAATTGTTTCCTTAGGGTATCCTATGAAGACGCACTTCTCCGATTTGGGTTTGCGCTTATTAGGCTGAAGCCTTTTGACCTAATTGTCGCAACCCCAAACTTTAAGAAACGACAACTTAGGTTTCTTGCCAAACCATAGTTCATACGGTGTCGTCTCAACGGATTTAGATGGTGCCCTATTTAACGTGAATGCGGCTGTCTCTAATGCATAACCCCAAAATGATAGTGGAAAATCGGTAAGAGACATCATAGAACGCACCATATCCAATAAAGTACGGTTACAATGTTCGGATACACCATTACGCTGTGGTGTTCGAGGTGGCGTGAGTTGTGAAACAATTCCACATAGTTTTAAATGAAGGCCAAACTCGTAACTCAAATATTTGCCCCCGCGATCAGATCGTAGAAACTTTATTTCTTATTACAATGATTCTCCACTTCACTCTGAAATTCTTTGAACTTTTCAAATGTTTCAGACTTGTATTTCATCAAGTAGATATACCCATACCTACTCAAATCATCTGTGAAGGTCAGAAAATAACGATACCCGCTGCGTGCTTCAACACTCATCAGACATCATACATCGGTATGTATTATTTCCAATAACATTAGCTCGCTCCATTGTTCCAGAGAACAGAGTTTTAGTCATCTTGCCCATAAGACATGGTTTGCAAGTATCAAATGATTCATAATCAAGTGATGCCAAAAGTCCATCTGCATGGAGTTTCTTCATGCGCTTTACACCAATATGGCCTAAATGGTACTCCCACAAGTATGTTGCACTATCATTATCAACTTTGCATCTTTTGGCTGCAATATTATGAATATGTATCACTACGATCGAGATTCAATAAACCATTCACATTGGGTGTATGACCATAGAAGGTTTTATTCATGTAAACAGAACAACAATTATTCTCTGACTTAAATGAATAAACGTATTGCAACAAACATGATAGTCATATTCATGCTCAACGCAAACACCAAATAACATTTATTTAGGTTCAACACTAATCCCAAAGGTAGAGGGAGTGTGCGATGGTGATCATATCAACCTTGGAATCATTTCCAACACACATCGTCACCTCGCTTTTAACTAGTCTCTGCAACTCCTGTTTCGAGTTACTAATCTTAGAAACTAAACCGGTATCAAATACCTAGGGGTTACTACAAACACTAGTATAATACACATCAATAACATGTATATCAAATATACCTTTGTTCACTTTGCCATCCTTCTTATACGCCAAGTATTTGGGGCAGTTCCACTTCCAGTGACCATTTCCTTCGTAGTAGAAGCGCTCAGTTTCAGGCTTGGGTCCAGCTTTGGGCTTCTTCACGGGAGTGGAAACTTGCTTGCCATTCTTCTTGACGTTCCCTTTCTTTCCCTCGCCCATTTTCTTGAAACTACTGGTCTTGGTTAACCATCAACACTTGATGCTCTTTCTTGATTTCTACCTTCGCCGATTTCAGCATCGCGAAGAGCTTGGGAATCGTTTTTGTCATCCCTTGCGTATTATAGTTCATCACGAAGTTCTAGTAGCTTGGTGATAGTGACTAGAGAACTCTGTTAATCACTATCTTATCTGGAAGATTAACTCCCTCTTGATTCAAGCGATTGTAGTACCCAGACATTCTGAGTACATGCTCACTGGCTGAGCTATTCTCCCCCATCTTGTAGGCAAAGTACTTGTCAGAGGTCTCATACCTCTTAACACAAGCATGAATCTGAAATAAAAATTTTCAGCTCTTGGAACATCTCATATGCTCCATGGTGTTCAAAATGTTTTTTAAGTCCCGGTTCTAAGCCGTAAAGCATGGCGCACTAAACTATCAAGTAGTCATCATATCGAGCTTGCAAAAGGTTCATAACGTCTGCATCTGCTCCTACAACAGGTTTGTCACCTAGCGGTGCATCAAGGACATAATTCTTCTGTGCAGCATGAGGATAATCCTCAGATAACGGACCCAATCTACATCATAGCTACTATCATCTTTCAACTTAGTTTTCTCTAGGAACATATCAAAAATATATAGGAGCTATATCACGAGCTATTGATTTACAACATAGATATGCAAAACTATCAAGACTAAGTTCATGATAAATTAAGTTCAGTTAATCAAATTACTAATGAACTCCCACTTAAATAAACACCCCTCAAGTTTAAGTAAGTGATACATGATCCAAATCAACTAACCCATTTCCGATCATCACGTGAGATGGGGTAGTCATCAATGGTGAACATCTCTATGTTGATCATATCTACTATCTTTACCTAATATTAAAGGGAGGAGGATTTCATAGTTCTCCATAAGTCATCCCTTTATATCCATTGATTTTTTTGTTAACCATAAGCATTGACGGCTGAGATTTATGCTAGATTGAACAAATCGAAAAGGAAATCTTCACGGGTTTTTTGTTCGTACATGCAGGAAGCCGGCCAATCCATCCTTCGTGCCTCCCTTTGGGCTTACTAAGCTAGCCCATCACTTCGTTGCCATCTCTCGCACGACACAGGTTGGAAACAAAAACGGAATACGCTCAAATAAAAAAGGAAAACAATACCGGAAAGATCTCTTTTGATTCCCTCCTTAAAATCTGTATGTACCTGCCGTTCCCACGAATCGCGCCTTTCCTCTAGCACGATCAAAACAAATCCAGTTGCCATAAGATGAATTAATCCTCTCGATTTGCACCTCATATCACATCGCGAGCATTGAATCGGAACAAGATCCGTTGGGTGCAAGGCTGCTAACTGGAGGTCGCCTCTTGGCCTCAAGTATCATGGCACCGGTGGAGAAATCCATACTGATCGCCGCTCGTGGTCTCGACGTGGGCCACGTGGAAAGACTCCTGTCCCTGCCTCACGTACCATGGCAACGGCAGGGAATCCATACTCGAGGTCGATCTGAGGTTTGCCACCTACAAATTTGAGCGAGATGGTCGATGCTTCTTCTGTTGGACCTAGCATGCAGCCAACCAAACCTGGGGAAAGCAAAGGCCACCGATCTTGATCTTGACATGTTCATCGCCACTTCCGAATGTGCCGGCGCAGCCATGGAACTATGAATACACCGGCAGGGAATTGAAGTCTGATGCGTACATAAGTTGAACGGACAAGCTTATATCAATCAAGAAAGATAAATGACATACAAAGTTACAAACAGGAGGAAAGGCAGTATAGAACGCATGTTCGTAGAACGGTGCAGGCAAGGAAAAGACCTGTAGAGGGAGGAGGGGCAGGGATCACGTGGAGGCGGAGGAGCAACCGAGTGACAGAGGTTTAAGGAACTGATCAGGCCATCTTTCCTGTCGAGTTGCCAGAGACAATTCATACATGTAACTCTGGCGACCAGATCACATTGTCGGCGCCGATTGGATCATGTTGTCGGTGTCGTTTTCGCTGGAGCAAACACCTCAGCCTCCTACGTGCATGTTGCTTCCGCCGCTTCCAAGGGATCCCCAAGTGATATGCGCCGACTGCTTGCATGTATTGCTGACTTGATCTGATGGGAAGATGTCGAGCTAGCCCCAACTCTCAAGCTGGAAGTGCACCCTCTCTGCGTGCGTGCAGTTGCACGCTCTGCTCAATGTCCTCTCCTACTCATGTTCTCTTTGACTCTTAGCTTGCAATTCTTCTCCAGGCTTCAGAAGAGTATACGTGCCAGCTAGGACGGGTGAAATAAAGTTGTTAACCAATACTATAATATTTTGCTTTGGTTTTCAGATGGTGCTTTTTATTGATTCCCATACATGACGTTGCATGCACTGATGTGAGAATTAAAGTGTGATTTGTTTGTGCTAACCAGTAAGTCACAAAGCCGAGGTAGGGTAGGATGGGTTACACCTATGTTCAAAGATAAGTCTGAGATAGAAGATGCTCAAAGTTTGTTCATGGTATGATTGCATGAGGCATCCATGGCGGTGGCAATTGCTTGGTGTATGTGCTTCACATGATGGCCGTAGCGTGCCTCCTGTAGGCTAAGTCCCAGCTTCTTTGGAGGTCATACAGTGATGCTATTGGCACGGAGAATCTGAAGGTTAGTAATTTAGTACTTACCTCGTCAATTCTTCTTCGATTAAGAACGTTGTTGATTTTCATGATTTAGTCTACTTCTAACTGCTAATAAAATAATCCAACCAAATTGGGCCATCTGCTATAGAGAGCTAAACGAACCATCTGGAATGGGATGTGTCGGTGTCAAAACCGGTAGATCTCGGGTAGGGGGTCCCGAACTGTGCGTCATGGATCGATGGGTAACAAGAGACAGGGGATACGATGTTTACCCAGGTTCGGGCCCTCTTAATGGAGGTAATACCCTACTTCCTACTTGATTGATCTTGATGAATATGAGGGTTACAAGAGTTGATCTACCTCGAGATCATATGTTGTGGTCTAACCCTAGGGGTATGATGATTAATGTCATAATGATCTATCGACTAGCCTGGCCTCGGCTTATATAATGTGCGAGAGGCCTAGGATAACAAGAGTCCTAGTCGAATACGCCGGTGGAGAGGAGTCCTTGTCTTGATCACCAAGTCTTGTGGAATCTTACTTGTGTATACATTGGCTGTCCGAACTGGCCCATGAGTGAATGGCCATGGGGGTCCTCGGCCCAATCCAACTGATCGGGAGACAACATGGTGGGTACCCCATAATCCAGGACACCGTCAGTAGCCCCCTGAACCGATCTTCAAGTTGGGGACGCTCCTCGGTTCTTCAGAACTGTTCTTCGTCTTCGGTCGTTGGTCTTGAAAACTGGTTCAATAAATCTTCCCATCTTCTATCTGGAGGGTTGCCGAGCTAAATCTGAAGATTTCACACGTCGGGTATCCGAGGAGCCCTTTAAGTCTTCGGCCTTTATCAATGCCTTGTTATTTTTATGCCGCACCTCGGGTTTGAAGTGTTTCCCGTGCTGTAGTGTCCTCTTACGTCCGAGCTCCAATGCTGGATTGCATCCAAGCTCCAACGCCAGACTGTATCCAAGCTCCAACGCCGGACTGTGTCCGAGCTCCAACGCCGGACTATGTCCAAGCTCCAACGCCGGACTATATCCAAGGTGCCATAGATCACCTTGGTTCAAAAAGTTTTAGCCAAGCTTAATGTCGGAAATGCCCTCTAAGGAGCCAGCCACTTGCATCCAAGCTATACGCCAAACTGCTTCCAAGGTGGCTCAGCACCTCAGTCATGGGCTGATTGTTTGCGGATTTTATTTCTGATGCGTATAAATTTATTTGCTGACGAGATGTATTGCCAGTAGCCCTCAAGGTGTCTATCGACCTAAAATCCGAGATGCACCTGAAGGAAAATATGAAACCGCTGATCCTAGTATCTTCTGAGACTCAGGTCGTAAAATCAGCCTAAGGATCAACTCCTAGCTCGGCAGCATACATAGGAATAAAAACGCAGTGTAATATATTAGAGGTAATAGTGATCGGCGGATGGGCCCCTGAGAGAGGGTCGTGAGAAGTCGCCGTGATATATCAGCTTGATGCCGGATAAGTCCCATATGGTACTTATTGTCGTCCAGAGACGCGCTTGTCCATAGTTCGGTTATTCCGAACACTGAGCACTTTGAATTTTCTGCATTGAATAGGCAATGTAGTAGCCCCCGAGCCACTGGTCGGGTGGCAACACCAGATTAGGGGATCGATGTGCCCCTTTAATATTTATAAATAATGAGCGCAAAGCCCAGTAGCCCCCGAGCCTTAATGTGGGCACAGGTGGCCGAATTAAGGATTGATATCCGTTTGATAGAAAAAAATTGTTGTGTTTAACACAAACTCCTCGAAAAGAGAATAAAGATCTCTTAAAGGAGCTAGAGCCAGCGAAAGCTGGGCTCGCCAAGGTTGGCCCCAAGGGGCTTAATAGATAGGAAATCGATGCCACTTGGGATTTAGGAGAGCTTTATGTAAGTTGCTCGGTTGTCTATGTATCCAAGTACTTTATGTCATTAATGCTCTTATCCGCATTGTACAAAACTTTGTTGACCGACCATCGGCTTGAACCTCCTCGGCCAGTAGCTGGGGAGTGTTTGTCCTACTTTATAAAGCCTTTACAAGGGCAAAGGTTTACGACAAACAAGGCAATCCGGCCATATGGTTTTATAAACAAAGGTACGCGAAGAGAATTTTATATTACTATTTGATGTAAGAAACATCTCCCGAAGAAAATAATCCCGCTATCGGTTCCTTTCTTTGGGTTGTCATGCCGACCATGATCATGAAACCTCAACTCCGATCGATGCAGGAGAATTTTTTTGAGGATTTAGTTCGGGGTAAGTTCTCGATCTCTGTGGTTTTTAATGGACCAAAATTTTCACTTCCGTCGTTGCCGACCAATTATATTCTTTAAGATGGCTAGCTTTCGGCTTCTCCCAGTCCGAGGTACCAACACAGATGACCCGGAAGTAACAATCACAGAGGTGCTCCCTTTACCTCCTAGCCGAACAATCGGGAACGTACGGGTAATCACAGGAGCCAGGCAACCCAGCTTGGCCGAAATCTTAAGTCAAATTGATGCATAGTTATGGCTTTATAATGATTATTACGGAAGGCAGTGCTTGTATACTGAATACAAATGCTAATGATATGTTTATTTTGACTCTGTTGCGACCGTTTATCAGTTGAAAGTGGCCCATCGTTAGCTTCTACCCCTTTGTAGATACTACGCATGGTATTTTGGCAATAACAAGACAACCCTTAGCCGACGTCTCGGTGCCCCGAGGCGGTTGTGTTAGCGGAAACGAGGCAATCAGATATGCGGGCTTTATAAATTTCACTTAGTCATAGGAGCTTAAAGTTGGGAGGCCAGCTACTAGCCCCTGGTTAGTGTTCGGCGACAGTCGAGGTCAACCCGTAAACACTTCGGCCAATGTTATGAACGGCCCGTCATTTAACACAGTCATCGGATCGCTGACCAGTTTATGCTTATTGTGACAGTCAGTTTTCGGCTTTCTCCACTGAGGTGCTTAACCATGCGAGCTGGAAGCACAATCGCAGTGGTACTCCCTTTGCGCACCTAGCCGAACAAAGTGGAATGTAGGAGGCAAGCACAGGAGCCGGGCGACCCAAGTATTGACCAAAGACACAATTTGAAACCGATGCATATATAGCAATATCCGAGAATGTTTTTGCAGAATCTCTAAAGGTGTCCGACGTTGCACTACGAGACTTATGCTAGAAACACACAAATAGTTTAAAAGTGCCATAGGCTCGAAAAGCCAAAAACTTATGCAAAAGCTTGACGTCCGGACTATACCGAGATTTTGGTGCTAATCCGGAAATTGGTCTCTCTTTTTTTAAAAAAAATTGTGCTTCTATCGTGCTTTAACATGATACATCCGATCTCAAGACTTCAAGCGGGTCAGCCTACGGCTTCAAGCTCCTTAACCCGAAGGCGGAGTGCTTCTCTGAGGCCAGTTTAGCGAACTAAACTCGAGCGGCTTTAGAGAGAAGCTAGGCTATCCGGCTATTGACCATACACTCGAGTCGAAAAAGGAGTGGTAGAAAAAGAGTGTGCAGCGACTAACAAAAACGGATCATACTAATTTAAGAGCCCCCATGTGACTTGGGTAAAAGAATTTTATGTATAATGATTGTATGTACCGAAATACTTATATCATATCTGTGTTCACCCGAACTTTAAACGCGTCTTAGCCGACCGTCGGCTTCTCCCTCTTCGGTCAAGGGCCGAAAAGTGTTATGTACTCCACCTGTCGAGAATACCGACGGTGTTTCCAATAACCAGGCAATCAGGCCATAAGGCTGTAACAGACAAAGCGCGCTCAGGGAACTTATGCTATATTACTGACGAAGTGTAAGAAGCATCTTCAAAGAAAATAGTACCCCCACCGATACCTTTCTTCAGTTGCTCATTGTTACTATGAGACTTGTACAATAGATTTTTTTGTACTCATGAGTTCTGTTGTGTGCCGACCATGATTGAAAACAATAAGAGTGCTAGTTTTCGGCTTCACCCAGTCTGAGGTCCGAGCTCGGATGACCCGATCGTGACAATCATAGAGGTGCTCCCTTTACTCCCTAGCCGAACAATCGGGAACGTATGGGTAAACACAGGAGCAAAGCAACCCAGCTTGCGGAACACTTAAGTCAACATGGTGCATATTGTGGCATAATACACGAACAAGGTACGAAGCCATACAAGTATAATCATATGCAAGAGGAAAGGCTTCATAAAGGAAGCCCCCAAGCAAACGGGGTATTTGAATTTGTGTGTCACAAACAAAGTTTTGACAAGGAAATTTTTCACAAACAACTTTTTGCCAGAAAAGTATAATGCTTGGTCGAACCGAACAAAATTTAAAACTGAAAGTTTTTGAGCATGAAAGCGACTTAGCTGGTTAATGTGTTCGGCATTGATGACGTGGTCTGAGCGTATGAGGGACAAGGTTCCATCCCCCAAGCCGGTCCCGATGTGGCGGAGCAAAGAGCTTGATACTCCGAAGTGATGACATAGCACGGCCAATGCAGGCCGGTAGAGTGACGCTGAAGCCCCCGGCGTGGGTTAATGAAGTGTTGACGAAGGCCCCCGTCCAGCCGAGGTGACGTGGTATGTCAGTACGCCGAGGTGACAACACTGCCCGACCCAAATCATTTACCTGGTGCCGAAGTCAATGTCGAGCAGGGCGTTGGCGTGATGCGGTAAAGGCGTGGCAAAGCCTGAATGCACAGGTCGGTCCAAGTTCCGGAAGCGGCGTTCGCCGAACTATGTACGGAAACTGGCCGAACCACCATGCGACCGTCGTTAATGCGGCCACCATTTGATAGACTTGTGTACAGATGATGGAACAAAACAGAGTAATAATTCCTTGGGAAAAATAAACCCAAACAAGCAAAAATTGCTAGTATTAATAGCACCTGGTTTATTTGTTGTAGCAGTCCGAAGAAAAGTCACTCCCAAAATTGGGACTCAATCCGCACACCCATTGCCTGATGCGCGGTGAAGCGACGGCATGACGATGCTGGTAAAGGTTGGCTTGCCGAGGCAAAGCCCCCGGTCCAGCTATCATGACGAAGCTGGTCGGCTGACGACGCTGGAGTCTCTGGAGTAGGTTGATGAAGGAATGGCGAAGCCCCCGGTCCAGACGAGGTGACGGAGCAGGTCGGTAAGGAGACGTTGTAGCTGCCAGGTCAGCCAACGTGTTGAAGTAGTTCGGCGTGATGGACATCGGCTCGAAGAAGCAACGGTGCGGCCATGCCGGTGCAGGTCATAACTCGTGATGTGGTTAGTGCCGGCTTGATGAAGTGACCGTGCAACGATGCCGATGTGCCCGCTCCGTATAATCCGTGGGGCGGCGAGGATGGTGATGATTTATCCTTCGCAATGCCAAACTCTTGTTTGGCTTGCCGAGATGATGATCCAAATAAGTTGAGCTCGGCTCAACAAAGCGATGACGTGTCTAGCGCGGGTCGGCAACCATGGAGCAACGTTGTCGGGCTGATTTGACACCGGCACGATGGTGAAGATCATATTGGAAAAGAATTAATGGGATGTGTTTGGGAACAAAACACAATACCCCAGACAAAACTTCCTTCAAAAAGGATGTCCGAAATCCCGTTCATAAAAAAGATGAACTCGGGTCGGATTCGTTCTCGCGTAGAAAACAGATCTGAAAAGTGATGCACTAATTAGAAGGTTCCCGGAGTTTGGACGGTCGAATCGAGCTGAAATTTTGAGGGGTGGTAGATATAGGAATTCTGCAGCCGATCAACGCTTGGATCTTCCAAAGGACGTCCGAGCTAGATGCTGGACACCATGCTCCAAACTCATCCAGATTCCCGTCCAGATTCGACGGGGCTCCGGTATATCGGAGACCGGCGGAGATTGCTCCAACGGAACGCGACGAAATTTTACAGTGTTGTTGTAGGCTCAATTCCGCACAATTCCACCGAAGTAATCGTCAAAGCGATGCTCGAGGAGGTGGTGGTAGCGGATACAAGTTCGATGTTCGAAAAAATAGCACGGTCGACCGAGGGCAACGTTGACATTGAGCCCCCAAGCTCCATGGATGATTCCTCCATGATCTTGATAGAGATCGGCGTTGATGTTGATGAAGGCCCTCGTCCGAACACGATGATTGGAGGTAGGGCATAGTCCTCGGTCAAGCCAAGGTGACCAGTCGAGGCGGTGACGAAGACGCCGACGTCGCAGTTGATCTGCAGGCGAGCCATTGATCCTTTTGCCGACCACACAACGGAAGTCTCAATGAAAGCACCATTGTCGGTGTCAAAACCGACAGATCTCGGGTAGGGGGTCCCGAACTGTGCGTCATGGATCGATGGGTAACAGGAGACAGGGGACACGATGTTTACCGAGGTTCGGGCCCTCTTAATGGAGGTAATACCCTACTTCCTGCTTGATTGATCTTGATGAATATGAGGGTTACAAGAATTGATCTACCTCGAGATCATATGTTGTGGTCTAAACCCTAGGGGTATGATGATTAATGTCATAATGATCTATCGACTAGCCTGGCCTCGACTTATATAATGTACCATAGGCCTAGGATAACAAGAGTCCTAGTCGAATACGCCAGTGGAGAGGAGTATTTGTCTTGATCACCAAGTCTTGTGGAATATTCCTTGTGTATACATCGGCTGTCCGAACTGGCCCATGAGTGAATGGCCATGGGGGTCCTCGGCCCAATCCAACTGATCGGGAGACAACATGGTGGGTACCCCATAATCCAGGACATCGTCAGGATGCATTACATTTTCCCGAGAGAATTTGTAGTAGCACAATGTACAACATAAGGGGTGTATAGAAAGTGTTAGGTTGAAAGAATTGTTAGCATCAAGCTGTCAAGCATGACTGTAAGAGGATTATACAAACTATAATATGGATCTACATGTATAAAGGATATTGTTGAATTTATCTGAGAGAACAGTGGGCACATGTTTGCGTAAATTATTGGTATAAACAACTTTGGAGAGATCCATTTTCACTTGGTTGGATAATTAAGAGAAGCAAAAGTTAAATTTAATCTCTAAAAATCCGGAATGTACCCACTTCCTTATACGACAAATCTTGGATTCTCGAGACAAAAAGAAAAAGGTAAATCATGGTGTTTTAAATTATTTTGTAACATTTCGGTTGAATTTTTATGATGATGCTCCTTAATTATTTACATTGATTGATGTAACAATATGAGTGCTGCCTTGTAGAGGAGCATCAAGCTCTAACACTACGCGCTAGATCGAGGGCATTAACACCTGCAGGAGGATGGAGGGAGAGAGATATGTATTATCCATGTTACAATGCACGGGCTCTTTTGCTCCAAAGTTACTTAACTCTCAAAGAATATGCTCCAAAGTCGAAGGCCCCCGGTCGAACTCCTCAGCACGCCCATCCCTCTCCACCCACAGAGCTAAATGGACCAAATTAAATGATGTCTGGAATTGCCTGCTGCTGCAATTGTTATTCTAGGTTGGTTTGCTTGGTGCTGCTATTACTTAATATTATTGATATTGGTAAATTTTTCAGTTTGGGAACATAAATTTACCCGGAATCATACATTCCCCATGTCATAAGCTCACTTTGCAATTCTCAAATGATCCATCTTTTTTCTCATGAGTGACCATTGTCCCACGACACAATTTCTTAACTTGGCCAACCGTGGTTCATAGGAACCGGTGTTTTCTTCCGTTGCAACGCATGGGCATTTGTGCTCTTATGACTCATGTTCGACCTTTCGGTCTCCAGTGTTCCGAGACCATGTCTGTACATGCTAGGCTCGTCAAGTTTAACCCAAGTATTCTGCATGTGCAAAACTATCTTACACCCGTTGTATTGTGAACGTAGAGTCTATCACACCCGATCATCACATGGTGTCTCGAAACGACGAACTGTAGAAACGGTGCATACTCAGGGAGAACACTTTTTTCTTGAAATTAAGTGAAGGGATCATCTTATCATGCTACCACCGTTCTAAGCAAAATAAGATGCATAAAGGATAAACATCACATGCAATCAAAATATGTGACATGATATGGCCATCATCATCTTATGCTTTTGATCTCCATCTCCAAAGCATCGTCATGATCTCCATCGTCACCGGTGTCGGTGTCAAAACCGGCGGATCTCGGGTAGGGGGTCCCGAACTGTGCGTCTAAGGTCGATGGTAATAGGAGATGGGGGACACGATGTTTACCCAGGTTCGGGCCCTCTTGATGGAGGTAATACCCTACTTCCTGCTTGATTGATCTTGATGAATATGAGGATTACAAGAGTTGATCTACCACAAGATCGTAATAGCTAAACCCTAGATGTCTAGCGTGTATGATTGTGATTGCCCCTACAGACTAAACCCTCTGGTTTATATAGACACCGGAGGGGACTAGGGTTGTACAGAGTCGGTTTACAGAGGAAGGAATCTACATATCCGAACGCCAAGCTTGCCATCCACGCACAGGAGAGTCCCATCCGGACACGGGAAGAAGTCTTCTATCTTGTATCTTCATAGCCCACCAGTCCGACCTATGTCACATAGGCCAGACGCCCGAGGACCCCTTAATCCAGGACTCCCTCAGTAGCCCCCAAACCAAGCTTCAATGACGATGTATCCGGCGTGCAGATTGTCTTCGGCATTGCAAGATGGGTTCCTCCTCCGATTACTTCAAAGCACCTGTCTTAGAGAGCTGTATTCGGCTTGTGATTTAATGTCATGCCCCTCGGCTTCTGTGCCTCCATTGCTTCTTCCTCCACGTGTCGAGCGAATACGAAAGGGCAGGGTATTTTTTGTACATAACACCCCGGCCGTGCAAGAAAGGCATCTATTTAAAGAGATTGAATCTCAGCTCCCATTCCACCTCAAGCGGAAAATCCCTAGAGCTTGCTAGGAGAAACCATCCAAACATGGCTAGCGTTCCCAGTTCTTCCTCCCACCCCCACGGCTCCGAAAAAGGCGACTGGGAGAGATGCTCAGTATCCCATGATCAGCTGGTTAAGCCTCAAACGTAGGGATTTCTTCCCCTCGCAGATCTAGTCCCTATTCGGGCAGGATTGACCTCCTTCTCTGGCGAAGTCCTAGCGGAAAATTTTCCCAATCCAACCAGGGGGAACAGGTGTGCTTCGTTTCCTACTTGTTAAGAGGCATCGGATTTCCAATCCACCCTTTCCTCCGAGGACTCTTGGAGTATTATTGTAGCGACCAGACCTCAAACAGTCTAGTCTCTGTGCATCAGTGTCATCCCTGGATCGGTAATGCTGACACGCACAGTACTTGAAGGATTTATAACAGAGTAGCAATCACACACTTATTACATCGAATAGTTCAAGAGAGAACTCATACAAATAAATATGGCTTAAGGCCATCTAAAAACAATAACAGCGGAAGGCTTGGAAGATAAAGTGAGTCCATCAACTCCAACGGCATCACTGAGTATAAGACCACGACCTAAGGCTCCTTACTCGTCGTCTGAAAACTCTACAACAGGATACGTTGCAGCCCGAAAATGGGTCAGCACATGGAATATGCTGGCAATGTAACACATAGAGAGTAATGAACAGAATAATGCTATCACTACATGCATATTTGGCTGGTGGAAAGCTCTATGGTTACAGTTTTGCGAAAAGCCAATTTTTCCCTACCACAAAGGAATAAATTTTATTTAACTATCATGGTGGTTGTTAAATTGAGAAGGTACCTCCAACTCAATCCCAATTAAGAACGTGATTAACCCAATCAAATTAAATTAAGTAGCATGATGATGAGATTGACATGATAATCCAAGAACTAGATACTCAAGACGTCCATAACCGGGGACACGGCTAACCATGATTAGTTTGTACACTCTGCAGAGGTTTGTGCACTTTTCCCCACAAGACTCGATCGCCTCCGCTTGATTTCTCGCACTACATGGTGTTTGAGAAATGGATGACCGAGACACAGTCTTTCAGAAACAATACTCTTTACTCCGGGTGGACAGTTACACCTACTTTCCCCTACATCTGCTAGCCCACCTCTTCAAGAGATCATGTAACCTACTCAACTATGCTAGAGCCCATTATAGCTTGTGGCTGCACACGGAAGTTTCTAGCATGAATAATCTCATGATCCCTTTGAGCCTGGGTGGCGGTCCATAGGATGATCACACGGGTACTCCGGGATATCCAAAAATACAGGCAACACTGGGTTCTCCAGGTGCCTCAGTCCACCCCGATGTAAATTAAAGTAACCACCTTATGTTGATCCATTAATTAACAATCACACATCTGTCATGAAATACACTCAAACCCAATCCACGTCTACGAGCATAGCATAGCAATATAAGCAAACGTTGAAGTAACTCCCAAAGGTTTGATAGTAAACAGGGCAATAGGTACTACCTCATCTACTTCCCAAAACCCACATATTAATCAGATACTAATCATGCAATAGTTTGAGGATTGATCTAATGCAATAAAACTGGGTGGTAAAGAGGTATGATCAAAGTGTTACTTGCCTTGCTGATGTTCCGTGAAACCTAGAGACTCGTAGCAGCACGCTTCGCACTCCGGGTACTCTATCACAAACAAACAATACATACATAAGCAATCAAGCAAGGGTGCACGAATAAAAACTCAAAATAAGAGATCTAACCAAAAAGTTCAACTTAAGAACTCCGGTTTATAAAAAGAATCAAATCGAACGAAGCAACGAAACTCAAACGGCGAAAGAAACAAGCTTCGTTTACTAATCTGGACCTAAGGCAAATTTTATAGTAGCAAAAACTTATTTGAGTTGGTTAAACAGAAAGAGGGTTTTGAGATGAAACTCTAGGCACTTGAATCGCCTGATTCCGATAAATGAGCGAAAAGTTAAACTGAAACGAAAATCGGATCAGAAATCGCGATCGAAATTAATCGCGGAAAATCCGAGAAAAAGAAAAAACTGACGAACAGGCTAACGAACGAACGTTCGCTGTCTGTGGTTAAACGACGAAAACCGTTCGTTAAAACAGATGTACGGACGAACGTCCGCAAAATAAATAAACCAAAAAAAATAAACCGAACCGATCTAAACAAAACCGAAACTAGAGTTTACGAAATAAAACTGATTGGTTTTATAAAAAAAACCGGCGGCTACCTCTAACTCCGGCGAACGGCTCCGGCGGCGGTGGTTGGCGGCGACGGGCGGCGGGGCGGCGCGGGTGGCGGGGCGGCGCGGGTGGCGGCGCGGCGCGGGGTGGCGGCGCGGGCGGCGGGGTGGCGCGGGTGGCGGCGCGGGCGGCGGGGCAGCGCGGGCGGCGGGGCGGCGCGGCGCAGATCGGCTAGGGTTTTGGGTGGGCTGGCGGCGCTGGGGCTCGGAGTCTCGGGCTTTTAAAGGCCGGCCCGAAGAGTCCCGCTCGGGTACGGCCCGAAGTCGGTTGACTTTTTTTAAATAATTCAGACGTGCAGAAAAAGTAAGAAAAGAAATACTAAACAGACTCCAAAAATCCCGAAATAAATTTTCCCCATCCTCTAAAAATAAGCCGGACGAGATGAACATTTATTTGGGCCTAAATGCAATTTTGAAAAATGCGTATTTTTCCTAATTCAAATAAAACCAAATAAAATCAAATATTTGTTTTTAATATTTTTCCTCCAATATTTCATTATTTGTGGAGAAGTCATATTATCTCCTCTCGTATATTTTGATATGAAATATTTTCGGAGAGAAAAATAATTAAAACAAATGATCCTATTTTCAAAATTTGAGAAAACCCAAATATGAAAATAACGAAATCCCCAACTCTCTCCGTGGGTCCTTGAGTTGCGTGGAATTTCCAGGATCACAAAACAAAATGCAATAAAATATGACATGCAAGAATGATCTATGTAGAACATTCTAAATTGAAAATTTGGGATGTTACAATTATGGCCTCCAACTGCACAACCTCACGCCGGCCTCAATCCTACACATCGCGGGTTTTGTTGCTCTTTGCGAGCTATTCCTAGGCTGTGAGGCCCACTTTGATTTATGGAGAAAGCTATTCTGCCTCGTCCCTCGCACCCAAGAGGGATCGGTATTCGAGGTGGGCGGTGCCAAGGTATGGCGCATAGCTGGGACCGGATACCTATCCGGCACACCGAAGAAGGCATATGAAGAGTGGTCCTCAGAGTGGTTCTATATTGAGGACGTCGCTCTCCCCGACCCAATCCGTATGGGTCTTCCCGAATTTTCCAGTGCTCCATTGAAGAAGCGCCACAGCTGGGGCCCTCGGAGCCTCGAGGAGGAAGATAGCGTGGAGGTCAATCAATTAATGGGCAAGGTAAGGACACTCGCCCAGTCCGGATTATCAATAATCGAGGTAATGGCGACCTCCATAGTGCGGGGTGTCCAGCCGCTCCAATTCAGAGGGCTCCCTATGTGGCACTACAATGGGGAAGATGACGCCTCACGCTACGGATGAAAGGGTCCGGACACCCCCGCCGCTTTGGCAAAAATATTGGCCGAACTGTACAAAGGGGAGAAAGAGGAGTTCACTCATCTTAAACATCGAGATGGATTTTCCATGTACAGTCCTCCTAGCTAGGTGAGTTTTAATCCCACCACTTTACTCAATCCTCCCCCTGAGTCACCTTTAATTGATATTAACCCATCCATTTGTAACAGGAATGGCGGAAGGTACTGCGGGGATCCATAGCCCCGCACCACAGCCAGAGGATCATAACCGGGACCTTGACCCCGGATTCGAAGAGGATCCGGATGTATTTGTAGAACTCGAAGAGGGAGTATTCTACCAGGCGAGCTATGACGGCCCAGAAGTGGCCATCTTTGCCGACTATCCCGGCCTCTTCCTACCTCGCATGTAAGTAATCGGGAGACATCTCCTTCGAAAGGGCTTCCTCATTACGCCTCACCCATCGCACTGTTTCATGCTCCAAAGGGGAGGCGCTCGACGCGCCATGCTGCACCAAAGGCGTCTCCTAAGAGAGCGGCGCCCGCGCCGAGCAGATCTTCGATGAGGAAGGCAAATGACAACACGACAGAGCCTTCATCAAAGAGGTATGGATTTTCTTTTGAATACGCCCCTTGGTAGTCCCATCAAACTGAGACATTGTCCGCTATGTCTTATCAGGAAGGGCGTTCGCCGGACTATGTTCGGGGATTCTGCCGGTCGCGCCTCCACCAGTCAGGTTTCGGACCCCGCCTTACGGACAGGGGCTGATATAGGAGTGACGCTGGACTGTCCTCCTACAGAGGATTCAGATGATGTATCCGTCACGAACTCTGAAGTGGAGAGCGCCATGAATCATCGGCGCCGGAGGGCCGCTCTTCGTGACCCTGGCTTTACAAAAGAGGCATTTAATGCCTTCAGCTCGGCTGATGCATACATCCGAGCTGCTCGAGATGGGCTTGCCAGAGCCACAGACCAGCATTTGAAGGATATGTGGGTAAGTACGCATTGTACAGATCTGATAATCATATACCAGTAGCCCCCGAGACTTGAAGCAGTTGGTACAACCGATTTAAGGATCATTGTATAACCAGGCGCTCACGGAGAAGAACAACCTGCTGTCTCAAGAGCTGGAACAGTGTTGGACCCAGCTAGCTGCTTCTACCGTCGAACTGGAGAAATCCAAGGAGGCACCGCCTGGTAATGCTCCCGTCCATCGAGAAAAATATAATCATATACTAGCAATATTAATACTGTTGTATTTCCCATGGCAGGATCGTTAGATCAACTGAAGGAGGCACTAAAAGTCGCGCAAGCGGGCGAACAAGAGGCCAAAAGGCAACTGGCTGCAGGCGAACGTGTGCTGACATGGGTCATGGATGAAAAGAACAAGCTGCAGGATTCCAATACCCTGCTGGGCGAAGAACTAAAAGATGTGCGAGCCCAGCTGGCTAACACCGTCAAGGAGAAAAGGAGGCTACGAGGCGGCATATTTAGTATGCTTTTGAACTTGCCTTTATGTAATTAAGCGAAGAAATGATCTAACAGATTTATGTCTGCAGGTATGGTGACTGGCCGTCCCGAAGAAGAAATGTCCGGCTCTCAAGGCGACCTGCTGCAAGAGCTGTCCCAGCTGCACGAGCTGTCCCAGCTGCACGAGCGAGCTCGGCAAGCAATGCGAAGCGTTTCCAAAGCTTTGTGGCCATCCGCCTCTCCTCCAGGAAGTATGGAGGAGCTTGTGAAGCTATTCCAAGGAGCTCGGCGGCACTTCCGATTATGGAAGATATCGGCCTGCCGAGAAGTTGCGCGAGAGGCCTGGGCCATGGTGAAAACACGATACACCAAGATTGATCCAAATCATATGGCCCGGGTTGGACCTCGGGGGTCAGATGTGAAAGAAATTCCAGTTAGTTTGGTGTATGACCAAGTAAAGGTAGCCGCCGAATTGTCCCAACAGGATTGTAGGCTAGACAGCCTATTGGACGGCATAGAGGAAGAAGTTTTTGAGTCGAAGTGACTATGTACTTCAATTGACAAATTTGCCCCTAGCCGGATTGTAATACGATTGTCATGGCAGACCTTTTCGCTTCGACCTCTGGACCCGAAGGCGTGGAGTGTTTCCGAATACCGAAACGGTAATATAGACCGGGGTATGCGTGGAAACCAGGCGTAGGGGTCATAGTTGCTTGAACAGACAAGTTGTATCCGGCTAGCTATGTTATATTACATGTTGATTGTAAGAAACATCTTCCAGGGAGAATAGTTCCGTTAAGGGTTCCTTTCCCTGGGTTAACATGCGTTAATTTGCATGTCCAAACTGTAATCGAAAAATCATAGTATACGTAACATCTGGGGGTTCATAGTGTAATGAATGTAAAATGTCTTTAGTCTGCCTACCGAATATTCCCTTAAGAACGCTAGCTTTCGGCTTCACCCAGTCTGAGGTACATGTCTGGATGACCCGGCTGTAACAATCGCAGAGGTGCTCCCTTTATGCCCTAGCCGAACAAACGGGAACGTAGGGCATAAGCACAGGAGCCACGCAACCCAGCTTGGCCAAAACTTAAGTCATAGCGGTGCATATAATGGCGAAGAAAAGGTACATATGAGAAAAAAGACACATATGTGGGGAGCTTGATGCTCGTAAAATAATAATAATAATAATAAGCTTCTATAAGAGAAGCCCCCAGGTATTATGAGTGTGTACATTTAAGGATGTGTATGTCATAGGTGTGCGGTTTAGCCGCACAAGAACTTAAAGCTAGAAAAAAGTTAAAGAGAGGAAAAGACAGAGAAAAAGGGAGAAGAAAACGAACAAAGAGTCCGGCTCTAGGCGTAGAATCTTCGGAGTCTGGAGGCGTTCCACGGGTTCGGCTCTAGGCGATTGTCCGATGCATCACACAGGCGGTACGCTCCTCCAGTGAGCACTTCATCTATGATGAAGGGACCCTCCCACTTGGGCTTGAGTTTGTCCTTTTTCTTTTCTGGCAAGCGTAGAACGAGTTCACCAACATTATAAGTCTTGTCCCGCACCTCTCTGCTTTGATATCTGCGAGCCTATTGTTGATAGAATGCAGAATGGGCTTTTGCAACGTTGCGCTCCTCCTCCAAGGCATCTAGACTGTCCTGCCGATCCAACTCGGCCTCTCTCTCTCTCTCTTCATACATGCGCACTCGAGGTGAGTCATGAATGATGTCATAGGGCAAAACGGCCTCTGCGCCGTACACCATGAAAAATGGTGTGTATCCGGTAGTGCGATTGGGCGTGGTCCGCAGCACCCAGAGTACGGAGTCGAGCTCCTCAATCCAGTGCTTATCTAATTCTTTCAACGACCGCACTAGTCTAGGCTTAATGCCTCTCATAATAAGACCATTAGCTCATTCGACTTGACCGTTTGTTTGTGGATGATAGACCAAGGCGTAATCGAGCTTAATGCCCAATTTAGCACACCAGGATTTCACTTCATCGGCTGTGAAATTGGAGCCATTATCGGTGATGATGCTGTGTGGGACACCATAACGGTGCACGACACCGGATATAAAGTCTATCACCGGTCCAGCTTCGCCCGTTTTCACTGGTTTGGCCTCTATCCATTTGGTGAATTTATCTACCATGACTAGCAGGTATTTTTTCTTATGGCTTCCTCCTTTAAGGGGCCAACCATATCAAGCCCCCAGACCGCAAAAGGCCAAGTAATGTGGATTGTTTTTAGAGTAGTAGGCGGCATATGGCTTTGATTGGCGAAAAGCTGGCATCCGACACAACGTTGGACAAGGTCCTGTTCATCTTCTCGGGACGTCGGCCAAAAGAAACCTGTATGGAAAGCCTTACTTACAAGGGCCCGAGCTGCGGCATGGTGACCGCCAAGGCTAGCATGGATTTTGGCCAGGAGCTGCTATCCCTCTTCTTTGGAGATACACCTTTGAAGGACTCCGGTAGCGCTTTTCTTGTAGAGCTCTCCGTCATGGACCTTGTAGGCTTTCGAGCGCCGGACAATGCAGCGAGCCTCATTCTGATCCTCAGGGAGCTCTCTCCTGTTAAGGTAGGCCAAGAAGGGTTCGGTCCATGGGGCAATTACTGCCGTTATAAGATTGGCCGATGGTGTTATTTCGGTGGCTGAGCCTCCGATGATATCGGTATTGTGTTCGGAATCTGGGGGTATAATCGGATCCGGACTGGCGTTGCCGCTCTCCCCTTGCCACACCACGGATGGCTTGAAGAGCCTTTCCAGAAAGATGTTAGGTGGGACGGGGTCACGCTTGGCGCCAATGCGAGCAAGGACATCCGCCGCCTGATTACTTTCTCGAGCCACATGATTAAACTCGAGTCCCTCGAACTGAGCTGATATTTTGAGTATGGCGTTATGATAGGCCGCCATCTTCGGATCTTTGGCGTCAAAGTCTCCATTTATTTGGGATATTGCGAGGTTTGAATCCCCGCGCACCTCCAGGCATTGTATGCCCATGGAGGCAGCCATCCGAAGAGCGTGCAATAAGGCCTCGTATTCGGCTGCATTGTTGGAGTCTGTGTATAATATTTGGAGTACGTACTGGACTGTGTCTCCAGTGGGGGACGTTAAGACAACGCCCGCTTCTAAGCCCGCTAACATTTTGGAGCCATCGAAGTGCATGACCCAGTTGGAATATGTTCCGTATTCTTTAGGGAGTTCGGCTTCTGTCCATTCGGCGACGAAGTCGGCCAATACTTGGGATTTAATGGCTCGGAGCGGTTTGTACGTTATGTCGAATGGCAGGAGCTCAATGGCCCACTTGGCAATCCGGCCCGTAGCGTCGTGGTTGTTCATTATGTCATTGAGTGGTACTTCGGAAGCCACCGTAATCGAGCACTCTTGAAAGTAGTGTCATAGCTTCCGGGATGCCATGAAGACCACGTAAGATATCTTTTGGTAATGAGGGTACCGGGATTTGCATGGTGTGAGGACAGTGGATACATAGTATATCGGTTTCTGAAGTGGGAATTTGTGTCCGTCCTCCTCTCGCTCAACGACGAGCACCGCGCTCACCACCTGGTGTGTTGCGGATATGTATAATAACATTGGTTCACCGACGTTTGGCACGACCAGGATTGGGCTGCTCGCTAAAAGAGCCTTTATTTCTTCTAGTCCAACAGTTGCCGCATCCGTCCACTCGAAGTGGTCGGTGCGTCGGAGAAGGCGATAAAGTGGCAATGCTTTTTCTCCTAGTCTGGAGATAAAGCGGCTTAACGCTGCTACGCATCCGGCTAGTTTTTGGACCTGCTTAAGGTCTGTTGGTGTAGCCAATTGTGAAGCTCGGATTTTGACTGGGTTTGCCTCAATTCCTCTATTGGAAACGATGAAACCCGACAGTTTTCCAGCAGGAACACCGAAAACGCACTTTTTCGGATTGAGCTTGATGTCGTATGTATGGAGGATGTCGAATGTGAGACTTAGATCGTTTATTTGTGACTTAGCGTGCCTAGTTTTGATGACTACGTCATCCACATATGCTTCAACTGTCTTGCCGATTCGTTTCTCCAGGCATGTTTGAATCATGCGTTGGTAGGTGGCACCGGCATTTTTGAGCCCGAAGGGCATAGTGTTGAAGCAGAAAGGCCCATATGGGGTAATGAATGCCGCTGCGGCTTGATCGGACTCCTTCATTTTGATTTGATGGTATCCGGAGTATGCATCGAGGAAACACAGTGAGTCGTGTCGTGTAGTAGCATCAATAATCTGATCGATGCGGGGGAGGGGGAAGAGATCCTTAGGGCAGGCCTTGTTGAGGTCTTTGAAATCGACGCACAGGCGCCAGGATTTATCCTTCTTTGGCACCATCACCAGGTTTGCTAGCCAGTCTGGGTGTTTTATTTCTCTGATGAATCCGGCCTCGATTAACTTGGCTAGCTCCTCCCCCATGGCTTGTCATTTGGGTTCGGAAAAGCGCCGCAATGTTTGCTTGACCGGCTTGTATCCCTTCAATATATTGAGGCTGTGTTCGGCCAACCTATGTGGGATTCCTGGCATATCAGAAGGGTGCGAGGCGAATATGTCCCAGTTCTCGCGCAGGAACTCTCGTAGTGCGGCGTCAACCGTTGGGTCCAGCTGTGCCCCGATGGAAGTTGTCTTCTTGGCGTCCGTAGGGTGGACTTGAAATTTTACTAGTTCGTCCGCTGGTTTAAAGGAGCTGGATTTGGGTCGCTTATCCAGGATTACATTGTCCCTATCCACCGTGGAGCATAGTGCGGTTAACTCTTCGGCCGCGAGGGCCTCAGACAATGCCTCGAGGGCCACGGATGCGGTTTTGTTTTCGGTGCGGAGTGCTATGTCCGGATCACTGGCGAGAGTGATAATACCATTGGGCCCGGGCATCTTGAGCTTCATATACCTGTAATGGGGTATCGCTTGAAAACGCGTGAATGCGTCCCGCCCCAACAGGGCGTGATATCCACTGTTGAAAGGGGCCACCTGGAAGGTTATCTCTTCGGACCGATAGTTTTCCGGCGTGCCGAATACCACGTCGAGCGTGATTTTCCCCGCGCATCGCGCCTCCCGGCTGGGAATGATTCCTTGGAAGGTCGTGTTACTTTGCTCGATGCGGCACCTGTCTATTTCCATTTTATTGAGTGTGTCCTCATAGATGAGGTTTAGTCTGCTGCCGCTATCCATGAGCACTTTAGTGAGCCGAAAGCCGTCCACAATTGGAATGAGGACCAAGGCGGCTGGTGCCCGGACTATTTTGAATTTTGGTTCATCACTGGCATTGAAAGTTATGGCTGTGTCGTTCCATGGGTTTATTGCTGCGACTTGGCAGACTTCAGCGAGGTCGCGGAGTGCCCTTTTGCGTCGATTGTTTGAGGTGAAAGTCTCGAACACCGTTAATACTCTGAGGCCGTCGTCTTTCGGGGGGGGGGTGCTCTAAGGTGTTTTTGGTGAGGATATCCTCGCCACTCTTAGCCACCTGCCGGAGTATCCAACATGCTCTAAGGCTATGGGATGGTATGGTATCCGGTGTTGTGTGTATTTTGCATGGCCTGTCGAGCCATCCCTCCAGAACTGTTCCGCGTCCCGTAGTGGGCTTAGTTTTCTTACTATGGGGTCAGGCGCCCCGCGAGGGTGCGCCCTTTTTGCCCGCCCGAGGGGTTGAGTGGAAACCGGTGGTTCCCAGTGAGCTGTCTGAGTTTTCCAAGCGCTTTCCATTGCGCAGTACTTCTGTACTATGGTTGCCAAGTCAGTGAAGTGTAATACGCGATGGCGGTTGATGGCGTTGAGGATTCCTTCAACCATGCAATTATTGCAGAATACTAAAACCGCGTCCTCGTCACGGCAATCTTTAATCTTGTCTTTGACAAGGAGGAATCTGGCCCGAAAGTGATGGACTGTTTCCTGAGACTGCTGTCATACGTACATGAGGTCGCATGTATCCAGAGGTCTGGAATTGTTTGGCGAATATTGCTTGTGGTGGGTGGGTGGCTTTAAATCTGAACCCTGACCCGATTTGGGATCCGGAGTTTGAAAAACTTCCGAGCTTAACAGTTCGGGCTCCAGGATGTCAACTGACTTTTCAGGCCCACCGTCCGATTCTAGGTTCGGAGGACTAGGCGTGTCGTTCCGCATACAGGTATCCGGCTCTTCGAGCTCGGAAATCCGAACATAGTTCGTCTTCAACATAGAGGCAGAGTTGTTTTGCTCCTCTACGACCGATATCTGGTGAGTGATCGACGGAGATTTGATTTCTCTCTGGTCAGGTTTAAGCTCAATCTGATCATAGTCTGTAGCGACCCCCAGGGCGGCGATGCGATCCAGGAGTTCATTTAAAGATGACAACTCCACCGGATCCATCCGCTTGGAGTATTCAGAGTCAACATGGAGACGATTTTCAATGACCCGAGAAGTCATCATCGGCTTAACGGCCGAATGGGCGGCCATGGTGAAGCCGCCCAGCCGGAGGGTTTGGCCTGAGGCCAGGGCTCCTCCGGAGGTGATATCCTTGATAACAAGGCGAGCCATTAATCCTATCTTCGACGTCACAGTGGAACTCTCAATGAAAGCACCAATAATGTCGGTGTCAAAACCGGTGGATCTCGGGTAGGGGGTCCCGAACTGTGCGTCTAAGGTCGATGGTAACATGAGACGGGGGACACGATGTTTACCCAGGTTTGGGCCCTCTTGATGGAGGTTATACCCTACTTCCTGCTTGATTGATCTTGATGAGTATGAGGATTACAAGAGTTGATCTACCACGAGATCCTAATAGCTAAACCCTCGATGTCTAGCCTGTATGATTGTGATTGCCCCTACGGACTGAACCCTCCGGTTTATATAGACACCGGAGGGGACTAGGGTTGTACAAAGTCGGTTTACAGAGGAAGGAATCTATATATCCGAATGCCAAGCTTGCCATCCACGCAAAGGAGAGTCCCATGCGGACACGGGAAGAAGTCTTCTATCTTGTATCTTCATAGACCACCAGTCTGCCCATGTCACATAGGCCGGACGCCCGAGGACCCCATAATCCAGGACTCCCTCAACCAGCTCGACACCTTGATCTCCATCATAGCGTCATTGCGTCGAGGTTGTCACACCAACTATTGCTTCTACAACTATCGCTAACACATAGAAAGTAAAGCAATTACATGGCGCTTGCACTTCATACAGACAACCCTAAAGATCCTGCCGGTTGTCGATATTACAAAACATGATCATCTCATACATAAACATATATCACATCATATCTTGACCATATCACATCACGACATGCCCTGCAAAAACAAGTTAGACGTCCTCTACTTTGTTGTTGCAAGTTTTACGTGGCTGCTACTGGCTTCTAGCAAGAACCGTTCTTACCTACACAAAAACCACAATGGTGATTCATCAGGTTTGCTATTTTAACCTTCTTAAAGGACCGGCCATAGTCAAATTCGATTCAACTAAAGTAGGAGAAACAGACACCCGCCATCCACCTTTATGCAAAACTAGTTGCATGTCTGTCGGTGGAACCGGTCTCATGTGCGTGGACATGTAAGGTTGGTCCAGGCCACTTCATCCACAATAACACCAAATCAAAATAAGACGTTGGTAGTAAGCAGTATGACTATCACCACCCACAACACTTTGTGTCCTACTCGTGCATATCATCTACGCATAGACCTAGCTCGGATGCCACTGTTGGAAAATGTTGCATGGAAAACAAAAAATTTCTATGCACACGCAAGATCTATCCATGGAGATGCATAGCAACGAGGGGGGAGAGTGTGTCTACGTACCCTCGTAGACCATAAGCGGAAGTGTTTAACAACGCGGCTGATATAGTCAAACTTCTTCACGCTCCAACCGATAAAGTACCAAACATACGACACCTCCGCGGGGTAGGACTCCTATATGCGTGGACGGCAAGTTTGATGTCCGAATGTATTATTTCCTTCCCTTGTAAACTGAATCTGGGCAACCCTAGGTCCCTCCTATGTATATATAAACCAGAGGGTTTAGTCTATAGTGGCTATTAGAATAATCATAGGCTAGATAGCTAGGGTTTAGCCATTACGATCTCGAGGTAGATCAACTCTTATAACCCCTATACTCATCGAATACAATCAAGCAGGACGTAGGGTTTCACCTCCTTTAAGAGGGCCCAAACCTGGGTAAACATCGTGTCCCCGTTGTCCGCTATTACCATTGATCCTTAGACTCATAGCTTGGGCCCCCCTAGCCGGGATCTACCAGTTTTGACACCGACATTGGTGCTTTCATTGAGAGCTCCACTCTGTAGACACGAAAAGTGATCTATGGCTCGCCTTGTCATCAACAACGATATAACCGCTGGAAGGAGCCTAGCTTCAGGACAGATCCTCCAACTCGGCGGCTTCACCGTGGGTGCCCGCATGGCCATCAAGCCGGCAGCGTCCCCCACGACCACCAAACACCGCCCCCGCATCGGTCTGGAATACTCCGAAAAGATGGATCCGGTAGACGTCTCGTCCTTAAACGAGCTCCTAGATCGCATCGCCGCCTAGGGCTTTCAACAGACTATGATCAGATCGGACTTAAACCTGACCAGAGGGAGATCAATCTACCATCGATCACTCACCTGGTAGTGGTCGTCGAGGAACGAGCCGCAAACACCTCTTCCCCTAAATTAAAAACCATCTATATTCGGGTCTCCGAACCCCTTGAGCCGGATACCCTTCCTTTGGACGGGACTCCGCGTCCCCCGAACTCCGGGTCGAACATAGGGTCCGGGGACCATTGGGATCTTCCCGGACCCGAACTGGTAACCTCGGAGATTTTACAAGCTCCGGACACAATTTTGGGTCGGGATTCGAGTTTTACCCCACCCACCCACCACAATCAATACTCTCCAAGTAATTCAGGCCCTCCATACATATATGACCTGATGTATGTACGGCAACAACCTCAGGAAATGGTCCATCACTTTTGGGCCAGGTTCCTACTTGTCAAAAACAAGATTAAAGATTGTTGCGACGACGACGCAGTTTCGGTCTTTCATCGCAATTGTACCGACGAGGGAATTTGGAATGCCCTCGACCGCCGTCCCATACAAAGTTTCACAGAACTATCGCACGTAGTACGAAAGTATTGCACGATGGAAAGCACATGGAAGGCCCAGAAAACCCAATTGGAGCCCGCTGCCCCTAAGGAGTGCACTGCCTGGGCAAAACGGATACATCCTTTCAAGGCATTCGGCCATAAGCCCGTCTGCAAGGAAAACAAACCCTTCGTAGGATACAGGTCCGTCCTTGACGAACTCCTCGACAAGCCCTGTCCGATACATGCGACACCAAGCACAGAGCCAACTCACAGCCTCCAAGCATGTTGGGTACTCCGGCAGGTAGCTAAAAGTGGCGAGACCATCCTCACCACTGCCACTCCAGAGAAGCACTCTCCAGAGGATGACGATCTTCACGTCCTTACGGTCTTCGAGACCTTCTCTTCAAATAATCGGTGCAAGAGGGCACTCCGCGACCACGCCGAAGTCCACCAAGTAACCGTAGTGAGCCTATGGAACGACGCGGCAATAACCTTCACCGCCGACGATGAACCAAAGGCCCGACCAGTCCGAGCACCCGCCGCATCAGTTCTAAACCCAATTGTTCTGCTTTTGACTTACCAAAGTGCTCATGGACGACGGTAGTGGGATTAACTTGATCTACGAAGACACACTCGACAAACTGCAGATTGATAGAACATGCATCGAGCAAAGCAGTACCACCTTTCGAGGCATCATCACCAGTCGAGAAGCACGATGTTTGGGGAGAATTAAACTTGACATAGTATTCGGCACGCTTGAAAATTACAGATCGGCGGAGTTGCTCTTTCACATTGCTCCCTTCAATAGCGGATATCACGCCATTCTAGGGTGGGGCCCCTTTTTACGTTTCCAAGCCGTACCTCATTATGGGTACATGAAGCTTAAAATGCCAGGGCCCAATGGAATAATCACAGTTACAAGTGATTCGGATAAAGCACTCTGCGCCGAAAACAAAACCGCATCCTTGGCCCTTGAGGCACTATCCGAAGCCCTTGCGGCCAAAGAACTAACCACCCTACGATCCACGGTGGACAAGGATGATGTGATTCTCGATAAGAGATCCAAATCCACCTCCTTCAAGCCAGCAGATGAAATATTCAAATTTCAAGTGCACCCGATGCATCCTAATAAAACAGCATCCATTGGAGCACAACTAGATCTGACGGTAGATGTCGCCTTATGCGCGTTCCTACGTGAAAATTGGGATATCTTTGCCTGGAACCCTTCGGACATGCCTGGGATCCCACGCAGACTGGCTAACACAACCTCAACATAATCAAAGGGTTCAAACCAGTCGAGCAAACGCTTCGGCGATTTTCCAAACCCTAACGACAAGCTATGGGGGAGGAGCTAGCCAAACAACTCAAGGCCGGGTTCATTAGAGAAATCAACACCCGGATTGGCTAGCCAACTTGGTCATGGTGCCAAAGAAGGACAAATCTTGGCGCCTTTGTGTCGATTTCAAAGACCTTAATAAGGCTTTCCCTAAAGTCCCTTTCCCGTTGCCCCACATTGACCAGATCATTGATGCGACCGCAGGACATGACTCATTGTGTTTCCTCGAGGCTTACTCCGGATACCATCAGATTAAAATGAAGGAGTCCGACCAGGCCGCAACGACGTTCATCACCCCGTATGGGCCTTTCTGCTTCAACACTATGCCTTTTGGGCTTAAAAACACTGGTGCCACTTACCAACACATGATTCAAACATGCTTGGAATAACAAATTGGCAAGACAGTAGAAGCATATGTGGACGACGTGGTCATCAAGACTAAACACGTCGAATCATTAGTGGACGATCTCCGCCTCACATTTGACAACCTCCGAACATACGACATACGGCTCAATCCAGAAAAATGTGTCTTCGGCGTTCCAGCCGGAAAGCTATTAGGGTTCATTGTCTCCCATAGAGGAATTGAAGCAAACCCAGCCAAAATCCGAGCCTTGTCACAACTGGCTACGCCAACAGACCTAAAATAGGTCCAAAAGCTAGCAGGGTGTGTAGCGGCCTTGAGCCGCTTTATCTCCAAATTATGAGAAAAAGCCTTACCACTTTATAGACTGCTTTGAGCACTGATAAATTTGAATGGACGGAAGCGGCCACAGCCAGATTGCAAGAAATAAAAACCTTACTAGCAGGCAATCCAATCCTAGCCGCCCTAAGTGTTGGCGAGTTAATGCTACTTTATATCTCCGCAACTCACCAGGTAGTGAGCGTCGTACTCGTCGTCGAGCGAGGGGAAGAGGGACATAAATTCCGCATCCAAAAGCCAGTATATTACGTATCGGAGGTCCTTACACCATGCAAATCCCGATACCCACATTACCAAAATATAGCTGATACGTCTCCAACGTATCTATAATTTATGAAGTATTCATGCTGTTATTTTATCATTCTTGGATGTTTTACAATCATTTTATAGCAACTTTATATCATTTTTTGGGACTAACCTATTGACCCAGTACCCAGTGCCAGTTGCTATTTTTGCTTGTTTTTTACATCGCAGGAAATCAATATCAAACGGAATCCAGACACCGCGAAACTCCACGAAGATTTTTTATGGACCAGAAGGATCCCAATGGGCCAGAGCTGCACTTGGGGGGTGCCCCGAGGGGGGCACAACCCACCAGGGCGCGCTAGGGCCCCCTAGCGCGCCCAGGTGGGTTGTGCCCACCTCGGTGGCCTCCCGCACCCTCTCTTGCACTATAAATTCCCAAATATTCCGAAACCCATCGAGGTTACCCTAGATCAGAAGTTCCGCCGCCGCAAGGCTCTGTAGCCACCGAAAACCAATCTAGACCCATTCCCGCACCCTGCCGGAGGGGGGAATCATCACCGGTGGCCATCTTCATCATCCCGGCGGCCACCACAATGAGGAGGGAGTAGTCCACTCTCGGGGCTGAGGGTTTGTACCAGCAGCTATGTGTTTAATCTCTCTCTCTCTCTCTCTCTCTCTCTCTTTCTCGTGATCTCTATCATGGGCTTTGTTAATATAGTCGGATCATATGATGTTTGTACCCTCTATACTCTTGTTATGATGAAATGAATCTTTACCCTTTGAAGTTTTGTCTTGTCGGATTGAATATTCAGAGATGAGAACACATGATATATGTCTTGAGGTATGAATACTTGGGGTGACAATTGGGGTATCTTATCGATTCACTTGATATATGTTATGACATTCAACTCCCGGATTCCCGCGGTGATATTGGGGTTATCTATGCATAGGGGTTGATGCACATTTTTCTCCGACGGAAACTTCGGGGTATCTTTGTAGTTCTTTGTGTGGATTGAGTATTATGAATATGAATTTGCTTTGGTGTTATCTTAGTACGAACTCTTGATTAGATTGATCGGCAAGAATAGCTTGCGTTATTCTAGTACGAACTCTAGGATAGATCGAACAAAAAGAATAGCTTCGAGTTGGTTTCGTACCCTACAAACAATTTCTATCTTTTGTTCTCTGCTAATAGGAACTCGGGAGTGATTCTTTATTACACTTTGAGGGATAATCAAATGATCCAACTATGTTAGCATTGTTGAGAGTTTGCACTAGCGAAAGTACGGACCCTAGGCCTCACTTTTAAGCATTGCAATACCGTTTTTGTTCCCGTTTACTAATTGCCACCTTGCTGTTTTTATTTATTCAGATTATAAAAATATAGTTCTACCATCCATATTACACTTTTATCACCATCTCTTCGTCGAACTAGTGCACCTATACAATTTGCCATTGTATTGGGTGTGTTGGGGACACAAGAGATTTCTTGTATTTGGTTGCAGGGTCATTTGAGAGAGACCATCTTCATCCTACAAATCTCATGGATTGATAAACTTTAGGTCATCTACTTGAGGGAAAATTGCTACTGTCCTACAAAACTCTGCGCTTGGAGGCCTAACACGAGTCTATAAGAATAAATTTGCATAGTAGACATCAAGCTCTTTTCTGGCGCCGTTGCGGGGGAGGTGAGGGCTTGAAGGTATATCTTTAGATCTTGCAATTGAATCTTTTAGTTTCTTGTTTTATCACTAGTTGGGTTCATAAAAGAAAACTAAAAAAATGGTATTTAGGTTGCATCATATTATTGATCATCTTTATAATATCTTTCTTGAAAATGATGGTTCGGAAAATTGTTCTCAATTGTTAGAAGAAGTCAATAAAATGCTTGGCACAAAATATTTGAATGATGAGCATGATTGCAATGTTTTTAGTATGAATTCTTTGAATATCCTAAATGCTAATGATGATTGCACAAGTCATGACAAAAATGTTTATTATAAGCATGTCACTTTTTGCGAAGTGAATTGGGAGTGCCTTTGCACACCAAAGAGGGAATATAGATTTTGCAAGAAGCATAAATATTTAGAAACAAGAAAGTTGCAAGAGAGGCTAGATGATTGTGCTGAAAGATTTAATTTTTTCGCCATCCTTGTGAACTTTGCAATGATTGTGGTCATTTAAATCTCCAATGCAAATTATTTCATGATCAATTCGTGTCCAAACATTGTGATAACTTGATTAACCTTGAGCATCATAAATTGCTTAGTCTTCTTTTGGGGTATGAAGAAATGAAACGTATAACTAAGGGTATTCCAAAATTTAATCTCGAGAGATTTCTTGATTTTGATCTAGAGGAAATTTATATGTTTTGTGCTGTGAATTGCATTGAGAATCCTTATATTGCCAACTATCTAAAGTCAAGAAAACAAATAGAATATGAAGAGAGTACTAATGAAAGGGGAAATATTTTCCAAAACCCTCCCAGTGTTTATTATGATGAATCAGGTAATGAGGAGGACCTTCCTATCCAACCAATCTCATCAATAAGAAGCTTGAAAAGATTAATTAAACCCACACATGATGTGGTGAAGAAGAAGAAAAGAAGAAAGAAGAGAGGTAAAAAGGTATCTCTCCCAAATAATGTTGCTCCTATTATTGTTGTGCCTCATGAAAATGAATCAAAAATAATTATGGAAGATGATGCACTTGATGATGATTTTGCTATGCCTATTGCTTGTTATGATGATTATGATTGGGAAGATAATGGTACTTCTTATAATATTGGAAATATTTTTGGCACCAACTTGGGAAATTATGATGATAGAAATTGTTATACCATTGGTGCTATTCATACAATTAATGATGAGAGAGATTATGCTTATGATATGCCAAGCCACAAGCTTGGGGATGCTATGTTTGATGAGGATGCCATGTTTGAGAATTTATTTGCTGCAATTAATGTTTGTCCCAAGCTTGGGGAGGCTATGTTTAATGAAGATGATCTTTTTAGTCCCCCTACTTTGATTGATCAAACTTATTTTGATGATAGCATGCCTCCTATTTATGATGATTACATTGATAAAAGTGGGTTTGGAAGAGTGTCAACTCTAGGTAGTAGTGATCCCACTATTTTGGAGGGTGTTTAATCTTATTAAAATATTGATGAAAGTGGATTGGAGAGGTCATGACTTTATTTAGTGATACATCCACTATTTCGGAAGAGGTTTCAATTGCCTATGACAATAAAGTTGCTTTCTATGATGGTTATTATGATGACATGTATGCCATAGAGAGTAATAAATTTTCTATGCTTGTGGATCATGAAAAGAATGCTTTATGTAATGGTTATATTGATAAATCTATTCATGATGCTACTGAAAATTATTATGAGAGAGGAACTTATGATGCATGATGTTCTCTTTGTGTTTCAATTCTTATCTTTTATGTGAGCATCATTGAATCATCATGCCTAGCTTAAAAGGCATTAAAGAAAAGCGCTTGTTGGGAGACAACACAACACTTTTTACTACTGTTTTTGTGTGTTCACATGATTATGCTACTGTAGTAATCATGTTTTATTGCTTTTGTTTCAATAAAGTGCCAAGTAAAGCCTTTGGGATCATGTTGGGTGATAGTTGATTTGACACTGCTGAAAAATAGAAACTTTTGCGCTCACGAAAATAAGTCCCATTTTTAACAGAAGAGTGCTTTGGAGTTGATTATTTTTGAAGAAGTTTAATATACAAATTTATCACGTGGTCCAATTTGTTTCATAATTTTTGGAGTAGCAGAAGTTTGGTAGTTATCCAGATCATTACAGCCTGTTCTGTTTTTCACAGATTCTGTTTTCAATGCATAGTTTGCTTGTTTTCTAGTTTCTATGGCTTATATTGCTCAATATAAATTGTGGAAATGATATTCTACGGTAGGCATTGTGTGTAAACAATTATTAATCTTGTCTTTGACAGTACCAAAGTGAAATGGTTTGCTCTTTATCATACTAACCTATCTCACGAAGTTTTGTTAAGTTTTGTGTGATTGAAGTTTTCATGTTTTGGGTGAGATATCGATATGAGGAGAATAAGGAGTGATAAGACCCTAATATTGGGGATTCCCAAGGCATCCCAAGTTAATATCCAAGGAATATCCAAGCAACTAAGCTTGGGGATGCCCCGGAAGGCATTCCCTCTTTCGTCTTCAACATTATCGGTAACCTCACTTGGAGCTATGTTTTCATTCGTCACATGATATGTGTTCTGCTTGGAGCGTCAATTTATTTTGTTAGGATTTGCTTTCTGTTATTTAGAATAATTTTTTGCATCTTTTATTTCAATAAAAGTGGCATTCATAGCCTTTGCCATGCTTATCTTGCAAGTATACTTGTTGCTGTCTAAAAACAGAAAGTTTATCGATGTGGCAAAAATTCCCGCGGAAAGTCAGAATGTGATAAAATGTTGAAACTTTTTGCACAATAAGATCTGATAAATTTTCTACAGTGTGGTAGAATTTCATAATTTTTGGAGTTGAATAAGTATTGATACTCTTGCATTCTTTACAGACTGTACTGTTTTGGCAGATTGCTGTTATGTTTGCACTGTTTGCATATGTTTGCTTATTTAATGATTCTATTTGAGGATAGGAGTATTAAATATGCAGAGGCATTTAGTATGCAATGTTGAATGATAATTTTAGTGATTTGCTACAGTAGAGAATGATAAGGTTTTTGCATTGTTTTATACTAACTTATCTCACGAGTACTTGTTGAGTTTTGTGTTGATGAAGCATTTGAGATTTAGGAAAACCGTGATATGAGAAGAATCAAGGAGACACAAAAGCTCAAGCTTGGGGATGCCCAAGGCACCCCATGATAATATTTCAAGAAGTATCAAGCATCTAAGCTTGGGGATGCCCCGGTAGGCATCCCACCTTTCCTCTTCGACAATTACCGTTTAGTATCGGTTGAGCCTAAGTTTTTGCTTCTTCACATGAGTTGTGCTATCCTTGGAATGTCATTTTATTTTGTTTTGCTTGCTGTTTTAATAAAATACTTAGATCTGAAACTTTTTAATAACAGAGATTCCTCAAATAGCTACCTATTTATTTAACTACTCACATGATCTTCACTTATATCATTTTAGAGTAGTTTGTCATTCACTCTTGTGCTTCAGTTATATCCTATGAGTAAAATTGTTGAATGAATTGAATATCATGAAGTTGAAATTATATCATGCCTAGTGGTAGCTTCACATTGGGTTTAGAAACTGAAATCTTTTGAGGCTTGACAATCACAATATTGGTCAAACAAGTGATAACCCACAAGTATAGGGGATCAATTGTAGCCTCTTTCGATAAGTAAGAGGGTCGAACCCAACGAGAAGCTAAAGGTAGAACAAATGTTCCCTCTAGTTCTATCGACCACCGATACAACTCTACACACGCTTAACGTTCTCTTTACCTAAAACAAGTACGAAACTAGAAGTACTTTGTAGGTGTGATAGGATACGTTTGCAAGATAATAAAGAGCACGTAAATAAAATCTAGGGGCTCTTTAGATAAAGAAACAACTAAGTTAGTTTTAGTAGAGAGCTTTTTGTCACAAGAAAGTTATTTGTCCCTAGGCAATCGATAACTAGACCGGTAATCATTATTGCAATTTTATTTGAGGGAGAGGCATAAGCTAACATACTTTCTCTTCTTGGATCATATGCACTTATGATTGGAACTCTAGCAAGCATCCGCAACTACTAAAGATCATTAAGGTAAAACCCAACCATAGCATTATAAGGCATCATGTCCCCTTTACTCCCATACATAAACAACCTACTTACTCGGGTCTGTGCTTCTGTCACTCACGCCACCCACCATAAGCAAATCATGAACATATTGCAAACCCTACAGCGGGGATCCCTCATGCTTGCGTGACATGGAGAGCACCATAGGACAACACCAATAATAAAACATGCAACTCAAACCAATCACGATCATCAATCAACCCATAGGACAAAACGGATCTACTCAAACATCATAGGATAGCCATGGCCTCCATGACGGTGGAGGGGTGCCATCGGGAGAGAGGGGGAGAGAGCCCCCCTTCTTCTTCTTCTTCTTCTTCCTTGACCTTCCCCCTAGATGGGCGAAGGGTTTCCCTCCTGGTCCATGGCCTCCATGGCAGTGGAGGGGCGAGAGCCCCTCCGAGATTGGATCTCTCTCTCTGTTACCTTCTGTTTCTACGCTCCCTGATACCGCCCTTTCACCGTTTCTTAAATTCCCGGAGATCCGTAACTCCGATTGGGCTGAAATTTGGACACGATTTTTATCCGGATATTGGCTTTCTTGCGGAGAAAGAAGGGCACCAACCGCCTTACGGAGTGGCCACGAGGGCCCAGGGCGCGCCCTACCCCCTGGGGCATGCCCCTCACCCTCGTGGCCCCCTCGGGCATCGTCTCGCATTGATTCCACTTCCCAAAATTCACATATATTCCAAAACAAATCTCCATAATTTTTATCCCGTTTGGACTCTGTTTGATATGGATTTTCTGCAAACCAAAAAACATGCAACAAACAGGAACTGGCACTGGGCACTGGATCAATATGTTAGTCCCAAAAATAGTATAAAAAGTTGTCAAACGTATGTAAAAGTTGTCGAATATTGGCATGGAACAATCAAAAAATTTAGGTACGACAGAGACGCATCAGCATCCCCAAGCTTAATTCCTGCTCGTCCTCGAGTAGGTAAATGATAAAAAAGATAATTTTTGATGTGGAATGCTACCTAGCATAATCTTGATCACATAATCTAATCATGGCATGAATATTAAGACAGGAGTGATTCAAAGCAATAGTCTATCTTTTGACATTAAGGCAACAATACTTCAAGCATACTAATAATGCAATCATGTCTTCTCAAAATAACATGGCCAAAGAAAGTTATCCCTACAAAATCATATAGTCTGGCTATGCTCCATCTTCATCACACAAAATATTCAAATCATGCACAACCCCGATGACAAGCCAAGCAATTGTTTCACACTTTTGATGTTCTCAAACCTTTTCAACTTTCGCGTAATACATGAGCATGAGCCATGGATATAACACTATAGGTGGAATAGAATATGATGATTGTCGGGGATATACCCCGCGGCGTAAACCGGCCGGAAGTATAACCCGACCGGACTTGGCGGTTTACTTCAGACCCGGCTGAGACTTGACGATTCACTGGCGACCCGTTTGGACCTGGCGGTTTACGATTCATTGGTAATCCGGCAGGCGGGTCAGAGGAGCGACAAGATCCGGTGGCCCAACGGGCGGTTCATGAAGGCCGGTTCATACTATGGTGGGCCGGTTTAAGAGGAAAGGCATGAGGAATATTTACCTTATAAGGAGTTAAGACCAGGACTTGTATCCGGTTTGTATTAGAGATAGACTAGTCCTAATCCTACTAGGACTCCACATGTAACCCGCCCCTTCAACTTATATAAGGAGGGGCAGGGCTCCCCAAAGAGGGAGAAGGGACAAACAATAAGAAAGAATCTCTAGGGTTAGACACAAGAGCCGGTTTACCGGCGACTCCCTCGTGATCATAATGAGACCTAGCCTCAAACAACATGTAGGGTTGTTACCGGATGATGTTTGCCGGGGCCCGAAGCTGTCTAAATCCTTGTCTTGTGTTGCGTCTCTCGATACCGCTCAACCCCTCTCAAGCTACCACATAGATGCGTTGGCCTCACGACTAAGTCCTTACACTAGGACATCCGCGGTGAAAATTCCACGACAGTTGGCGCCCACCGTGGGACCTGCGCACGGTGGTGTTGAGTTCTTGGAGGGATCTTAATTAGGGTTTCGAGAAAGTTCGTGATTTTCACATGAAGAAGAGCCAGATTGTGTCTGTTTGCACTATCACACGTAACCAGATGATCCGTTATAGCCGGGTCACTTTCTGTAGCCCCGCCGCCAGAAGCTAAGCGTAGAGGGGTTTCGTCGATACGGATCAAAATCGTCAAAGTACGGTTGTTTTTGTCTGATTCATTGAGTCGCCGCCGCCGTGTGCAGAAGTCGCCGAGACCGTCACATAAGCCGGATCGTACAAGGAATCTACTAGGAAGTTAATTCAAGAATTAAGAAAGGAAAAAATACTACAGGGGTATAGCACATGAGTACCAAAGAAGAGGGATCCAGAGAAGCACCAGATTGGGGTTCAGATTGAGTCGGACTCAGACTCGTCGACCGCGCGTCCGCCTGGGATCCGGCCTGAGTCGCCGCCGGTTGCCTCGACGCCCTTCTCCTCCGGCTAGTCCCAACCGCTCGTCGCTACAGTCCCACCTCGCCTCTGTTTTGCACTGTTTCGTGCCGCTCCAAGTTGAGCCGGTTTTCTACCGCAGTTCGCCCTGAGCCATAAGTCGCCGCCCCGTCGTCACCTCCGCGACCGCGACTTTGCCTTGCGTACGCGCCTCTGTTGCTGAGCCACATTCGCCGGCTCGCTTCCGCGGCCGAACCGACGGCGCCCCTGCCCCGCGGCCGATCTCGGTCGCCGCCGTCCCGTAAGCGGAGACTACGGCCCCGTCCGCACATTGCCATCACCGCTGCCGTCGAGCCGCCCTTGCCGGGAATGGCTGCCAGGCCGCTCCTCCGCCTACTGCACCGCGGCGCCCGCTACCCGTGAGCCGCCGTGCTGCTGAGTTGCTCCGGCTTTTCCACTCGTCGCCGGGCGCACATCCGCTGCCGCAGTCAAAGATCACCTCTGAGCCGCCCTAGCCGAGCTGCTCCGCTGTTGGCCACTGAGCCTTCTGGCCTTGAACTGGCCCCTAGCCGCCATCGCTGTCGCCATTGTGGGTCGCCCTCACCAGAGACCCGCATCCAAGCCGCCATCCCGGCCTTACCTTGCCACTGGGGTGCCTCTGTTCAGTTTTACATCAGGTCGAGGACCTTGTCGGTGCAGCCTTGGCTGCCGCCCCGGCCCTGCCCCGGTCGGCTCCGGTGCGCCCGGCCGGTTCACTGTTCCTCCGTCTGTGCCCGGCGTGTCCCGATGTCCTCTTCTCCGCTGCTCCTAATTCTGGAATCAAGGACCTTCATAGTCCGTCAGACTGGAAAACTATTGAATAAAAAAGACCTGAAGATTGTGAATGGATCTGAAGTATTGAGCAAATTCGAATGGACCCGAGGATCAGCCGTCTCTATGGCTGGCCCAGCCCTGCGCCTCTGCCATGGGTCGCCCCTAAATTGATGAAGGACTGCCTCAAAATGCCTGCAAGCCGCCGTCGGGCGCCGAGCTGCTTGCTGAACCGCCATGCTATCTCGTGCTGTCCTCGAGCTGCTGCGGTCACGTTTCCTCCGTCGCTTCGCGCCATCTTTGGGTCGCCGCGCCCGCGGCTCTGCCTTGCTGCCTTGGCCCGTCGCTCCTCCACGCTCTACCTGGTCTTCGCCTCCAGCAGTGGTGTGAGCCGCCTGACGCTCCTTTGGTCTTCTGCTCTGCTCCGCGCACGCGCAGTCGCGACTCGCTCGTCTTCACTGAGTCGTCGTCATACTACTTCTAATATTGGTGCACGCGTGAGAAGAAATCAAGCGAAGGAAAGTCACTGGTTCCTTTGTTTCTTTTCTCTGGATTTTGTTGTGGTCATTGCTGCTTCCATATTGATCAAGACAAGTCACGTCAACTACTGGGAGCACTACTTAATCCACGTGAAATCAAGGATACTGTAACCCTTGGTTACTAGACCTACTACTGTTGCTACAGGAGTACTGGTACTAGTTGATTGATCTGGTACTAATTGTTGTGAACTGCTACGTCCGCTGCATGATACTACGAGGTGCTACCCTTCCTATATATATTTTATTAGGACATATTGTTTTTATCAAAGAACAATTACTCTGATCTGTGATATTTTTTAACGCAGGACAATTGTTCATTACAAATGAGGCGTTATATGACGGGTACGGAGCACGCGCTAGCAACATTCTGCACCAGCGTTTCGTCCGTGTCATACCACCCGGTGAATGAATGTGCGCAAGTCGCCGTCCCTGTGGCCCGGTTTACATCAGCTTGCCGGGACTGCGCCCGTGATTAACTCACCCGTCCGTGCTGGTTTACAACACCGGTGCCGATTTTCCCCGTCCGCACTGGCTTACAATGCCACGGCCGATTCATCTAAGCTGCCTCTGATGCTGCGGTCGTCTTTGTCGTCCGTTTCTCACGGCCTGGTCTACATCAACATACCGGGCCACACCTGTCTGCATGAGTTGTTTATTGAGTATGAGCAAGTCACAGCTTGGGTAGCCCAGTTCTCTTTCAATAAAATGAAGGCAAATTATCCTATACTATCAACCGCCGTCTGCACTGGGTGGCTCAATGAGCAGGCACACAAGTCGCTGCCACTACAGTTTGGTTAACTTCAAATCGCTAGTTGGAAGGAACCATTGGCTGAGTTGCTGACACGGCTCATACGGGATCATTTATAACCCGCCGCAGTCACCTTAACCTTCTGTGGATTCACATCATGCTATCAACACCAATGATATACAAGTTATGCCGATTTACATCACGGTCAAATATGGAGAGTCTCAAGCCAACTCCTCGAGTCACCTTTGAGACTCGGGGGCTACGATGACATGGCTCAGCAAATCTTGCCAGTTTCAGCAAATTTAAGAACCCCAGGACGATGGAGGGAAAGATAACCTAGTCCCAGAGGCTACTGTTATATTGATGAAAATTTAAAGGCCGTCAGAAAATTTCCGGCTGAAAATGAAGATTCCGGTTTACAATCCGGTTCAAGGGAAAGATGTCTCCCACAAAGCTTTGAAGCTCCCAATATCCGGTTCGAAATCCCGGTTCAAGAAGAATTTATCCCTTGCAAAAAGTTAAAGGTTGCCAAAGAGGACCTGCTGCCATGATGCGTGGTTCAAACATGGGTATCCTGCCTTATTGGCTTATCATATTATTGATCACGTGGGGGCTTCTGTTATAAAGCCGTGCCCTGTTTGCTCATTGATCCGGCTTATAAAGTCATATATGAAGAATCACTTGGGGGCTTGGTCGTATCCGAACCATAGCTACACCTCTTGATCGGCGCAATGCCACATCATCACTTGGGGGCTTGGTCGTATCCGAACCATAGCTACACCTCTTGATCGGCGCAATGCCACATCATCACTTGGGGGCTTGGTCGTATCTGAACCATAGCTACACCTCTTGATCGGTGCAATGCCACAGCATCACTTGGGGGCTTGGTCGTACCCGAACCATAGCTACACCTCTTGAACGACGCAATGCCATAACATCACTTGGGGGCTTGGTCGTACCCGAACCATAGCTACACATCTTGATCGGTGCAATGCCGCAACATCACTTGGGGGCTTGGTCGTATCCGAACCACAGTCACACCTCTTGATCGGCTCAAAGCCACATCAATCTGGGGCCAAAGAGAGTGTTGTAAAACAATAGCTCAAACATAGGCACCCACTGAGCACAGCTAACAATGTTGCTTGGGGATTCTTTGCTGTCAAATTTAGGGCCTGGCAGCCCGTGAAAAGCCTCGACTACAACGGTTTTATTTGCCTTTTGCTAAGTTTCTCTTTCTTTTGATAAGATTTGTGATATTTTCAAATCGGGGGTCATCAACCCGGCTTGACTTTCAACTACAAGTTGTCAGTATATGATCAGTTATAATACGGGACTACCAGCCCGGTCTGGTTTCGACTATAAGTCGCCAGAATTGAATATCGATAAACCGGTGTTTATCACAACCCGGTACGGTTTTATCATAAACCGGCACAATATGAAGGAGTTATCAGTACTCAAGATTGGGATTATCACCCTTACTACAAAAAGTTGGTAAACCAACGATGTGATTCAATGTCACAGGTATGATATATTTCATATTTGATTATTCTTAAGTGCAGCCCTGGTTATAAACCCGGGTTATATGTTGGGCATTATGACCCGTCCGGCGGTAAACCACCAGGACACTTTAAACTTGTTGTATGCAGAAACAGGTTGAATAAAGCATGATTATAAATCACCGGCATTTATTAACCCGGCCTGGCTTTCGACTATAAGTTGCCAGTATGATGATAAATTATCCGGTGTTTATTAAACCGGCCTGGCTTTCGACTATAAGTTGCCAGTATATGATGAGAAATTATCCGGTGTTTATTAAACCGGCCTGGCTTTAAGACGATAAGTTGCCAGTAGATGATGAGAAATTATCCGGTTTTTGTTAACCCGGTCTGGCTTTGGGCTATAAGTCGCAAGTATATATTTGGATTGCGCCATTGGAGTCATGCGCTTATAAATCATTGGGTTATATTATTCAAATAGCCAAACTTGGCTGAATTTTCATTATGATATTGAATGAATAAGGTTTTTATACCGGATTATATTATCTTGAATAGCCAACATGGCTGGATTTTTATTATGGTTATTAATAACCAGTATTATTGAGGTTTTCAAAGTCGCTTTAGCGCAATAGCTATTATTTTATCAAAGGATATGATTTATTCTACAATGGAAGGAATAGTCCCGAGTCGCTGCAGGCTTACGACCCGACACTTGGGGGCTACATTATTCAAATTGAGATTACATGCAAGTCTCATGTCGCTGCAAGCATGCACCATGACACTTGGGGGCTAATGCAAAGTCATTTTTATTGGCCTTATTGAAGACCCGACTCATCACATCATAATGAGCCGGCCCTTGGGGGCTACCAATTGCTCTTGTCAACAATTCAAGGTACACAAGTCTTAAAACCATTATATTGAAAGGTCCATTGCTCAGTTGGTAAAGCACATAGCTCTTAACCTTGTGGACATGGGTTCAAGCCCCATGATGGGGGTTATGTTATATGATGTTCTTTTCAATGAAGTATATATAAAGTCCCAGCTCAATATTATCTTACTGAGACGGCCCTTGGGAGCTACATGTTGCTGTTCAAATCTACATGATCATATTTATAAAGTCCCTGCTCATTATTGCATAATGACCCGGCCCTTGGGGGCTACACTGGTTGAAGTTTTTTGAACATCAGGCAGTTACAAAGTCCCAGGTTGCTGCAAGCATGACAACCCGGCACTTGGGGGCTACATATATGGAGTATTCAATTTTTACTAGTGACTAAGATGAACAACATGGATTTCTTCAAAGTGGCAGTAATTATATGGAAACAAGTCTTAAGCCATCACTTTGTTCTGTTCAAGACTTGGGGGCTACAGGTAATATGGATATAAGGGAGAAAAATCTTCAAATTCTTAGTTCTGAGCAAACTAGATTGACCCGGTGTCTGCAACAATTATGACCCGGCGTCGGTAACAACTATGACTCGGTGCCATCCATATTTACAAACCGGCAATTTTGGTAATATTAAACCGGCAAGTTTTACATCTTCAAACCGGCTGAATATCAGATGAATATTTCAAGACCAATATTTCTTAAGCCGGCGTTTTGGAAGCCGACTCAAGTGGATTATTCTTCACAATATTTTTCTATGAGAAACCAACGTTAGCAATTTGAGTATGAAGCTAGTTATTGACCTGAATTTTCTAGGAGGAGGAAATGACAAGGACTTAAGGATGATCAGATGCCGGTTTACAAGAATTCTTAACCCGGAGCATAATCTGTCAAATTTGTTCTTGTGTTTGTTTTACAGGATCAGTTTAACATGGATAAATCCAAATTAAACTGGGGGCTAATGTCGGGGATATACCCCGCGGCGTAAACCGGCCGGAAGTATAACCCGGCCGGACTTGGCGGTTTACTTCAGACCCGGCTGAGACTTGACGATTCACTAGCGGCCCGTTTGGACCTGGCGGTTTACGATTCATTGGTAATCCGGCAGGCGGGTCAGAGGAGCGACAAGACCCGGTGGCCCAACGGGCGGTTCATGAAGGCCGGTTCATACTATGGTGGGCCGGTTTAAGAGGAAAGGCATGAGGAATATTTACCTTACAAGGAGTTAAGACCAGGACTTGTATCCGGTTTGTATTAGAGATAGACTAGTCCTAATCCTAGTAGGACTCCACATGTAACCCGCCCCTTCAACTTATATAAGGAGGGGCAGGGCTCCCCAAAGAGGGAGAAGGGACAAGCAAGAAGAAAGAATCTCTAGGGTTAGACACAAGAGCCGGTTTACCGGCGACTCCCTCGTGATCATAATGAGACCTAGCCTCAAACAACATGTAGGGTTGTTACCAGATGATGTTTCCCGGGGCCCGAAGCTGTCTAAATCCTTGTCTTGTGTTGCGTCTCTCGATTCCGCTCAACCCCTCTCAAGCTACCACATAGATGCGTTGGCCTCACGACTAAGTCCTTACACTAGGACATCTGCCGTGACAATTCCACGACAATGATGATGGAGATTGTGTGGAGAAGACAAAAAGGGGAGAAAGTCTCACATCGACGTGGCTAATCGACGGGCTATGGAGATGCCCATTGTAACACCCCGCATGTAACTCGCCATATTTGTAACTCCGACTCTTGCCATTTTCGGCTATGTGTTATGTTTTTCCCTCCGTTGTCGGGTTTTGTCTTTCGTTTTGTATTTTGTCATGTCATGCATTTTCATATCATGTCATCATGTGCATTGCATTCGCATACGTGTTCGTCTCATGCATCCGAGCATTTTCCCCGTTTGTCCGTTTTCCAATCCAGCGCTCCTATCTCCTCCGGTGCACCCCTCTTGTTTTCTTTCGTGTGCGTGTGTCAAACTTTCTCGGAATGGACCGAGGCCTATCAAGTGGTCTTAATATACCACCCGGAGACTACCGGTCAAGTTTCGTTCCATTCGGAGGTCGTTTGGTACTCCATCGGTTAACCGGGCCTCCGCAATGTCCATTTGAGTGTCCAGCAAAAACCCCCTCCAAAACCAGCCCAAAACCCACCAAACTCTCTTCCATGCTCTAGGTCGTTCGATCACGATCGTGTGGGCGAAAACCGCACCTCATTTGGAGCCTCCTAGCTCCCTATACCTATTTATAAGTGGGCATCCCGAAAAACGAAATCTCAGACGAAACCCTAAGTTTTTCCCTCCGCGCTGCCGGACACGTCCACCGTCGGCCGGACACGTCCGTCGCCGCAACCGACGAATCGCGGCGCGCCACGTCGCTCCGCCGCCGTCCGGACCCCGCCGGCCCGCCGGGCCTGCGCGCCGGCCCTCCGGCCCGTCTCCTCCGCCGCCGCCTCGCCTCCCCGCCGGCCGCCGCCGCGCCTTGGGCTCCGGCCGCCGCCCGCAGCCCCGCCGGCGGCCCCCCCTCCTCCGGCGCCTCTCCTCTCCTCCAACCGCCGCGCCTCCGGCCCTCCTTCTCCTCCCCCGGCCGCCGTCTCGCCGTCGGTCGAGCACGAGCTCGGGAGCCCGATCCGATCTGGTACAGTACCCCCCGTTGACTTCTCGTCCCCGTTATTTCTTCCAAGTCCCAGAATTCCATCAGCATGTGCTCCTGTTCGAGATGCGATAACTTTGTGCATGTAGCTCCGATTTGCGCGTGTAATATGTCAAATTGTTCGCCTCGTGATGTTCTTCATTTTGTTCAATTGCACCATGTTCATTAGAGGTCATCTTGATACCCAAATCTTCGTTGGAAGAGGGCTAGTTGCTGTTAATCTCTTGTTCTTATCAGAACTTGGAGATTTGTCATTTTTGTATCATTTATTCTGTGCATCTTTTGAGCATGAGCTCTACATGTGTTTTGAAGTATGCCATGCCATATTTCCAGTGGTATAGTCCATGTATTTTTGTGATCTCTGTGGTGACTAGCACAAGCATGCAAAGTAGGCCCCGTAATATTTCTGATTTCAGGGACTTAGTGATTTCTCTAAGTCTTTGTCTGCTGTAATTTTGTTGCCATGTAAACTTGATGCTACAGAGAGATCCATGCATTGTTTGGAGATGTTCAGTAAAGATGTTTTGTAGCTATAGTCGTAATTGATCCATTCCTGCAATTGTTTGCAATTTTAGAGTACCATAGCATGACTCAATCTTGCTCTACTTTTGCTATAAAATATTTCTGGCAGATTCTTAACATGATATGCATTTTTGCCAAGCTTATTGTAGTTGATCCACACATGCTATGTAATTGTTCTTGCCATGGTTAGCTTCATAAACATGCCATCTTGCTTTAGGTATGCTTGGTTTGTCATGCATTGCTCTGTAGTGAGTGCATCAAGCTCACAAAGAGGCCTACATATTATTATTTCTGCCATGCTCTGTTTTCTGCTAAGTCTGAAACCTGATAACGAAACTTGCTATGTTTACATGCTTGCCATCATATCTTCTGGTCCTTTTTGGCTTATGGTCAGTAAGAGACTTTTGTCATGTGCATTTAGTAGAACACTACCATGCCTTGTTTTGCTATGTTAAGTTCATGTAGCATGTTGATTTCGTGCTCTTAATATTGCTACCTGATGCTGTTTTCTGCCATGTCCAGTTTTTCACAAAGTCTGTGAACCTGTAATCTTTTGCACTTTTGCCATGCTTGTTTGAGCTTGATATGTTGTGAACTAGCCGTAGCTCAGTGTTCATCTTTTGTCAAGCATCTCCTTTAGTTTGCTGCCATGTACTTTTTTGCTATGTTGGCGTGCTGTAGCATTGTTGCTTGTTGCATTTTAAGTGCTATCTTGCTGTTTATCACAGATTAGTGTCATTCTTGTTTTGCTTGCCATTTGCAAACCGTGCATCCGATTCGGGTGATCTTTATATCGATTTCGACCGAAATCATCTCATCTTTCCAGTGGCATGCTTGGTTTGCCAAGTTACTGCCACGTTCATCATTTTCGCCTCCGGAGCTCGCATATGCATCGCATATCATATCTTGCATATCATACATGTCTTGCATCATGTTGCTTGTGCATTTCTCGTGGTTGATTGTGGTTCCGTTTGTTTGTGTTCTTGTCTTGGGTAGATCCGGGAGACGAGTTCGTGAACGAGGAACCTGTCGAGTACGCTTACGAGGATCAAGCTTTCGACAACTCTGAGAATCTTGCAGGCAAGATGACCACCCCTCGAAATCACTTCTATCTTTGCTATGCTAGTTGTTCGCTCTATTGCCATGCTCGCTACCTATCACTTGCTATATCATGTCTCCCATTTTAGCCATGTCAGCCCTAACCATCCTTTCCTAGCAAACCGTTGTTTGGCTATGTTACCGCTTTTGCTCAGCCCCTCTTATAGCGTTGCTAGTTGCAGGTGAAGTTGAAGTTTGTTCCATGTCGGAACATGGATATGTTGGGATATCACAATATCTCTTATTTAATTAATGCATCTATATATTTGGTAAAGGGTGGAAGGCTCGGCCTTATGCCTGGTGTTTTGTTCCACTCTTGCCGCCCTAGTTACTGTTATACTGGGATTATGTTCCTTGAGTTTGCGTTCCTTACACGGTCGGGTGATTTATGGGACCCCCTTGACAGTTCGCCTTGAATAAAACTCCTCCAGCAAGGCCCAACCTTTGTTTTACCATTTGCGACCTATACCTTTTTCCCCCGGGTTTTCTAGAGCCCGAGGGTCATCTTTATTTAAACCCCCGTGCCAGTGTTCCTCTGAGTGCTGGTCCAAACTAGAGCCACTTGCAGCGCCACCTTGGGGAAACTCGAGGATTGGTTTTAGCTGTACGTAGTGTTCATCCGGTGTGCCCTGAGAACGAGATATGTGCAGCTCCTATCGGGATTTGTCGGCACATTCGGGCGGCTTTGCTGGTCTTGTTTTACCATTGTCGAGATGTCTTGTAAACCGGGATTCCGAGACTGATCGGGTCGTTCCGGGAGAAGGTTTATCCTTCGTTGACCGTGAGAGCTTATGATGGGCTAAGTTGGGACACCCCTGCAGGGTATTATCTTTCGAAAGCCGTGCTCGCGGTTATGAGGCAGATGGGAATTTGTTAATGTCCGGTTGTAGATAACTTGTCACTTGACCCATTTAAAAATACACCAAGTGCGTGTGTAGCCGTGATGGTCTCTTCTCGGCGGAGTCCGGGAAGTGAACACGGTCTGTGTTATGTATGACGTAAGTAGGTGTTCAGGACCTCTTCTGGTCGTTGCTAGATGACGTCCGTTCCGTTGCTTCTCTTCTCGCTCTCATTTGCGCAAGTTAGCCACCATATATGCTTTTGCCGCTGCAGCTCCACCTCTTTGCACCATTCCCCCCTTAAAGCTTAAATAGTCTTGATCTCGCGGGTGTGAGATTGCTGAGTCCCCGTGACTCACAGATTCTACCAAAACAGTTGCAGGTGCCGACGATGCCAGTGCAGACGATGGCATCGATCTCAAGTGGGAGTTCGACGAGGAACGTGGTCGTTACTATGTGTCGTTTCCTGATGATCAGTAGTGGAGCCCAGTTGGGACGATCGGGGATCTAGCATTTGGGGTTGTCTTATTTTCATCTGGATTTTGACCGTAGTCGGTCTATATGATTGTATTATGGATGATGTATGATGATATTTATGTATTGTGTGAAGTGGCGATTGTAAGCCAACTCTTTATCCCATTCTTGTTCATTACATGGGATTGTGTGAAGATGACCCTTCTTGCGACAAAACCACTATGCAGTTATGCCTCTAAGTCGTGCCTCGACACGTGGGAGATATAGCCGCATCGTGGGCGTTACACCCATCAATTGATGTCAATGCAAGGATTAGGTATTTCCATGCAACGGATGCACTAAGATCTATAAGTGTATGAAGGCTCAAACTGAAAACTAAGTGGGTGTGCATCCAACTTGCTTGCTCATTAAGACCTAGGGCATTTGAGGAAGCCCATCGTTGGAATATACAAGCCAAGTTCTATAATGAAAATTCCCACTAGTATATGAAAGTGATAACTCAAGAGACTCTCTATATGAAGAACATGGTGCTACTCTGAAGCACAAGTGTGGTAAAAGGATAGTAACATTGTCCCTTCTCTCCTTTCTCTCATTTTGTTATCTTTTTATTTTTTCTCTTTTTTTCCTTTTTTTTGTAGGCTTCTTTGGCCTCTTTTATTTTGATAACCTCACATGGGACAATGTTCTAATAATGATCATCATACTTTTATTTACTTACAACTCAATATTACAACTCGACCCTAGAACAAAGATATGACTCTATATGAATGCCTCCGGCGGTGTACCGGGATGTGCAATGATCTAGCATAGCAATGAAATCAAAAAACGGACAAGCCATGAGAACATCATGCTAGCTATCTTATGATCATGCAAAGAAATATGACAATAAATGCTCAAGTCATGTATATGATGATGATGGAAGTTGCATGGCAATATATCTCGGAATGGCTATGGAAATGCCATGATAGGTATGTATGGTGGCTGTTTTGAGGAAGATATAAGGAGGCTTATGTGTGATAGAGTGTATCGTATCACGGGGTTTGGATGCACCGGCGAAGTTTGCACCAACTCTCGAGGTGAGGAAGGGCAATGCACGGTACCGAAGAGGCTAGCAATGATGGAAGGGTGAGAGTGCGTATAATCCATGGACTCAACATTAGTCATAAAGAACTCACATACTTATTGCAAAAATCTATTAGTCATCAAAACAAAGTACTACGCGCATGCTCCTAGGGGGATAGATTGGTAGGAAAAGACCATCGCTCGTCCCCGACCGCCACTTATAAGGAAGACAATCAATAAATACCTCATGCTCCAACTTCGTTACATAACGGTTCACCATACGTGCATGCTACGGGAATCTCAAACTTCAACACAAGTATTTCTACAATCCAAAACTACCCACTAGCATGACTCTAATGTAACCATCTTTATATCACAAAACTATTGCAAGGACTCAAACATATCATATTCAGTGATCTATAAGTTTTATGTAGGATTTTATGACTAACCATGTGAATGACCAATTCCTGTCATCTCTCTAAATAGATATAAGTGAAGCAAGAGAGTTTAATTCTTTCTACAAAAGATATGCCCACGCTCTAACAAATATAAGTGAAGCAAAAGAGCATTCTACAAATGGCTATTTTCTATGTGTAGGGAAATAGGCAATCCATACTTCAAATGATATAAGTGAAGCACATGAAGCATTCCATAAAGTCATACTCAAAAGATATAAGTGAAGTGCAATGAGCATTCTATAAATCAACCATGTACTATCTCATACCAGCATGGTGCATCAAAGAAAAGTGAAAACTAAATGCAAAAGACGCTCCAAGATTTGCTCATATCACATGAACGAAACGAAACCGAAAACATACCGATACTTGTTGAAGAAAGATGGGATGCCTTCCGGGGCATCCGCAAGCTTAGACGCTTGAGTCTCCTTGAATATTTACTTGGGGTTCCTTGGGCATCCCCAAGCTTGACCTCTTGCCTCTCCTCCTTATCCTCATATCAAGACCTCCTCGATCTTTGATCACTTCATCCACACAAAACTCAATAGAAAACTCGGTAAGATCCGTTAGTATAATAAAGAAAATCACTACTCTAAGTACTGTTGCAAACCAATTCATATTTTGTTTTTGCATTGTAGCGACTGTAATATAACTTTTTCATGGCTTAATCCACTGATAGAATCGATAGTTTCATCAAAACAAGCAAAACAATGCATCAAAAACAGAATCTGTCTTAAAAAGGACAGTCTTTAGTAATCTGAACATTCACCATAATTCTGGTACTCCAAAAATTCTGAAGAAGTTAGGAAAAATAAACAATTTGTATAGCAATGCAGTGCAAAAAGTTTCAGAACCGTTTGACATTCCAGTAAAAAATGTAAAATCGCACACTACAGCCAAAGTTTCTGTTTTGCACCGCACAAACCAACAAGCAATTTAAACATCCTAAAGGCAAATCTTGGCACATTATTTTTATAATACAATGGAATTGTTCAGGGGGGTAATTATTTTTTTTGAATAGTTTCTGCAATTCAAGATTCACAAAGTTTCCATGGGCATGAACAAAGTTTAAGGCATGCTCCCGTTTCCACAGTGCTCATCCTTCTCACTTTCACTTTTCTTTTTGTGAAGTTTTAAGTTACCCTCTATATTTTTTGTTTTTAAACTTTATAAAATCACTCAACATAAATACATGACTCTCTAAAACTTCCAGTTTGTCTCCCTGGCAGCTCTTTCTTTAAAGCCATTAAGCTAGGCATAAGGTGCTCAAGTAATGGATCCACCCGGATCCCAAGGTATATCAAAGCCAATATTAATTAACAATGATTTGGCATTTAATAGTGAGCACAAAGCAACATATATCATGGAATGACGAAGTCTAACTCTCTTGCTATGCATCGGCATGTCATAAAAGAACAATTCATGCACATCAAGTAAAGGCCAATACATAGCATAAGCAGTTTCTTGCAATTTTATCGTGTTGGAAACATAGAGAGGTGGAGATGTAGTTCCTCTCTCATAATAATTGCAAGTAGGAGAAGTAAGCACATGCATATTCTATTCATCAAAATCATCATGTGCAACAGTAAAAGGCAACCCATCAATATAATCCTTAATAAGAGCAAACTTCTCCGATATAGTGTAGTTTGGAGAATTCAAAAAGATAATAGGACTGTCATGTGTGGGTGCAATAGAAACAATTTCATTCTTAACATAAGGAACTATAGAAAGTTCATCTCCATAAGCATAATTCATATTGTCATCTTGGCCACAAGCATAGCAAGCATCAAGTTCATCAAAAAGGGATATTTCAAAAGAATCAACGGGATCATAGCAATTATCATAGCATTCATCCTCCCGTAAGAACGAAGGGACATTAAACAATGCATGAGTTGAAGAGTTACTCTCATTATAAGGTGGGCACGGGTGATCAATCCGCTCTTCCTCCATTTTTTCTTCGCTCTCCTCATCATTATTTTCATCCAATGAGCTCACATTTTCGTCAATTCCTTCTTCCATAGACTTCTGCAAAATATTAGTCTCTTCTTGGACGGTGGAGACTTTCTCAATATCGGAATTGAATTTATAATTATCATAGCAATATTTAAGGATGGCAAAATTTTCAGGTCTATAAACTGAATCATCAAAATCTTCAAACTTTTCAGACAAAGATTCAATTTCATAAGCACCCTTAAAAGCAACAAATTCTTCTATTCTTTCCACATCATAATAATCATATATACCATTAGCATAAGAAGCCAAGGTTTCATTGTCATTAAACTTACATGAAAAGGGAAGGTGTGGAACCTCAATCTTAGAGCAACAAGTATAATCATATCTCAAGCATAGATCCCAAGCATACCAATGCAACATTTCAATTTCATCCCATAAAAGTTTTCCCTTTTGAGTCAAGCGATAATCCCTAAAGTATTCGCGTTGATCCAATGTTACTCCCATTATCAAGTTGAATGGGGTTTTCTCAGGATTATCAAAGTAGTGCATAATATTTTTCACATAACGAGCATCGAGGGTTTTAGGAGGTTCCCCATCTCCATGAGAGGCAAGTACCACAATTTTTTTGGTGTTTTGTGTTCCATATCCATAACTAAAGATAGAGAACAACTTAGAATAGGAAATAAAAACTACTTAGTGATAAAGCAAACAAGCACACACGAGAATATTCACCCCACGCTATTGCTCCCCGGCAACGGCGCTAGAAAAAGGTCTTGATAACCCACAAGTATAGGGGATCAATTGTAGCCTCTTTCGATAAGTAAGAGTGTCGAACCCAACGAGGAGCTAAAGGTATAACAAACATTCCCTCAAGTCCTATAGAGCACCGATACAACTCTACGCACGCTTAACGTTCGCTTTACCTAGATCAAGTATGAAACTAGAAGTACTTTGTAGGTGTGATAGGATAGGTTTTCAAGATAATAAAGAGCATGTAAATAAAATCTAGGGGCTGTTTAGATAAAGACACGACTAAGTTAGTTTTAGTAGAGAGCTTTTGTCAACAAGAAAGTTATTTGTCCCTAGGCAATCGATAACAAGTACCGGTAATCATTCTTGTAATTTTATATGAGGGAGGGGCATGAGCTAACATACTTTCTCTACTTGGATCATATGCACTTATGATTGGACCCCTAGCAAGCATCCGCAACTACTAAAGATCATTAAGGTCGTGAAACCCAACCATAGCATTAAGTATCAAGTCCTCTTTACTCCCATATGCCATAACCCACTTATCCGCGTTTGGGCTGCTGTCATCCCCCGCAACACTGACAATAAGTAAACCATGAACATATTGCAACACCCTACAGCGGGGGCCCCTCACGTTTGCGCGAGATGGAGGGCACTGTAAGACAACACCATAAATAAAAAATATACAATCATACCAACCAAGATCACAGTTAACCCATAGGACTAAACGGATCTACTCAAACATCATAGGATAAACATAGATCATTGGGAATAATATATGGAATTGAGCACCATGTTTAAGTAGAGATTACAGCGGGGGGGGGAGGTGTTACACCGCTGCATAGAGGGGGAGAAAGTTGGTGTGACGGTAGCAAGATTGTTGATGTAGATCGCCGCCCCGATCGTTGCCCCGGTGGAACTCCGGCGCCACCGGAAGCAAGGGGGAGAGGGGCCCCCTCCTTCTTCTTCTTCCTTGGCCTCCCCCCTAGATGGGAGGAGATTTCCCCCTCTGGTCCATGGCGGCGGAGGGGCGGGAGCCCCTATGATATTAGATCTCCCTCTCTATTCTCTTCTGTTTCGCGTTCCCCAGATTTGATCGAAAACCGTTTCTAATATTCCGGGAGATCTGTAACTCCGTTTGCGCTGAGATTTGAACATGACTTTTTTCCGGATATAAGCTTCCTTGTGCCCGAAGTAGAGCTCCAAGCAATGTTCGAGGAGGGAACAACCCACCACCGCGTGCCAGGGGCCTCTAGCGTGCCCTGGTGTCTTGTGGGTTGTGTGGGCCTCTGTATGCCGTGATTCCAACTCCCAAAAATCACAAATATTCGAAAATAATTCTTCATGAAATTTTATTGCATTTGGACTTCATTTGATATGGATACTCTCCGATACAAAAAAATATGCAGAAAAAACAAACTGGCACTTGGAAAGAAAGTTAGTTTTAGTAGAGAGCTTTTTGTCACAAGAAAGTTATTTGTCCCTAGGCAGTCGATAACTAGACCGGTAATCATTATTGCAATTTTATTCGAGGGAGAGGCATAAGCAAACATACTTTCTCTTCTTGGATCATATGCACTTATGATTGGAACTCTAGAAAGCATCCGCAACTACTAAAGATCATTAAGGTAAAACCCAACCATAGCATTATAAGGCATCAAGTCCTCTTTCCTCCCATACGCAAACAACCTACTTACTCGGGTCTGTGCTTCTGTCACTCACGCCACCCACCATAAGCAAATCATGAACATATTGCAAACCCTACAGCGGGGATCCCTCATGCTTGCGTGACATGGAGAGCACCATAGGACAACACCAATAATAAAACATGCAACTCAAACCAATCACGATCATCAATCAACCCATAGGACAAAACGAATCTACTCAAACATCATAGGATAGCCATACATCATTGGGAAATAATATATAGCGTTGAGCACCATGTTTAAGTAAAGATTACAACAGGTAAAAGAGGGGTTACACCGCTGCATAGAGGGGGAGAGAGTTGGTGATGATGGCGGTGAAGTTGTTGGTGTAGATTGCGGTGACGATGATGGCCCCGGCGGCGTTCCGGCGCCACCAGGAGATATGGGGAGAGAGCCCCCCTCTTCTTCTTCTTCTTCTTCTTCTTCCTTGACCTTCCCCCTAGATGGGAGAAGGGTTTCCCCTCTGGTCCATGGCCTCCATGGCGGTGGAGGGGCGAGAGCCCCTCCGAGATTGGATCTCTTTCTCTATGTTTCCTTCTGTTTCTGCGCTCCCTGATTCTACCCTTTCATCGTTTCTTAAATTCCCGGAGATCCGTAACTCCGATTGGGCTGAAATTTGGACACGATTTTTATCCTGATATTGGCTTTCTTACGGCGGAAGAAGGGCACCAACCGCCTTATGGAGTGGCCACGAGGGCCCAGGGCGCGTCCTACCCCCAGGGGCGCGCCCTCACCCTCGTGGGCCCCTCGGGCATCGTCTCATGTTGATTCCACTTCCCAAAATTCACATATATTCCAAAAAAATCTCCGTAAGTTTTTATCCCGTTTCGACTCAGTTTGATATGGATTTTCTGCGAAACATAAAACATGCAACAAAAAGGAACTGGCACTGGACACTGGATCAATATGTTAATCCCAAAAATAGTATAAAAAGTTGCCAAAAGTATGTAAAAGTTGTAGAATATTGGCATGGAACAATCAAAAATTATAGATACGACGGAGATGTATCAACAAGCAATTCACGAATGATTAGTATAAGGAAGAGAACTTTCACATGCAAATACACTATCATGGAAATCTTTTCTGATTGTGAGCCCCCATCAAAATATTATATGCCAAAAATTGTTGACGTTGGACAAGGAAGACAACATAATGATTTATGTTTGCTCATATTCACATAGAAGTCATATTGTCATAGATCCTTCAACATGTGGTGCTTGCCCCCTATCTTTGCTATCCAAAAATTCCGCACTAAGTAGAGATACTACTTGTGCATCCAAACACCCTTAAACCCAAATCTTTTTCAAGTGTCCACCATACCTACCTAGGGATTGAGCAAGATCCTTCAAGTAAGTTGTCATCAGTGTAATAAGGCAATAAAAATTTCTTCTAAAAGTGTTAGATCATTTAGTGTAAGAGAAAATTGAGCGTTGTACGAACTTGTGATGGCAAAGCAATAAAAGCAACGGACTGCATAATAAAGGTTGCTATCATAAGGGGCAATATAACGTGATGTTCTTTTGCACTAAGGGATTGATCATATAAACAAATAAGCGCATGGCAACCTCTGCTTCCCTCCGCGAAGGGCCTATCTTTTACTTTTTAGTATTTATTTTTATGCAAAGAGTCAAAGTTATTCTCTCTATTCCTTTTTATTTTTCTCTTTTGGCAAGCATCATGCAGTGAGGAAAGATCTAGGCACATATGTCCAGTTGAATATGGGTAGCATGAGTTATTATTGTTGACATCACCCTTGAGGTGAACACGTTGGGAGGCAAAACAATAAGCCCCTATCTTTCTATGTGTCCGGTTGAAACATTTTGCTCATGTGTATGCGGTGAGTGTTAGCAATCATAGAAGACTATATGATGGTTGAGTATGTGGAGCTCTTACTTAAACTCTGTTGAATAAGTTGAATTGCAATTGCTTGGTGACTAAGAACATAGGTTGTTGAGTTTCAAGAGAGTTCATTGTTTGAACCTTAACATGTGAATTGGTTGCTACTATAACATGAGAAGTTTTATAAGAAAGAATTGTTGTTATGATGCTAGGAAAAGTGATTGAAATTATCATTGATCAAACTTATGCCCTTTGCTAGCATTCACACTACATAAATTATTTCCTTTATCATTTACCTACTCGAGGACGAGCATGAATTAAGCTTGGGGATGCTGATACGTCTCCAACGTATCTATAATTTATGAAGTATTCATGCTGTTATTTTATCATTCTTGGACATTTACAATCATTTTATAGCAACTTTATATCATTTTTTGGGACTAACCTATTGACCCAGTGCCCAGTGCCAGTTGCTGTTTTTGCTTGTTTTTTACATCGCAGGAAATCAATATCAAATGGAATCCAAACACCGCGAAACTCCACGGAGATTTTTTATGGACCAGAAGGAACCCAATGGGCCAGAGCTGCACCTGGGGGTGCCCTGAGGGGGGCACAACCCACCAGGGCGCTCCAGGCCCCCCTGGCGCGCCTAGTGAGGGAGTCCTGGATTAGGGGGTCCTCGGACTGCCGGATTATACACTTTGGCCGGACTGTTGGACTATGAAGATACAAGATTGAAGACTTCGTCCCGTGTCCGGGTGGGACTCTCCTTTGCGTGGAAGGCAAGCTTGGCAATATGGATATGTAGATCTCCTCCCTTGTAACCGACTCTGTGTAACCCTAGCCCCCTCCGGTGTCTATATAAATCGGAGGGTTTAGTCCGTAGGACGACAACAATCATAATCGTAGGCTAGCTTCTAGGGTTTAGCCTCTACGATCTCGTGGTAGATCAACTCTTGTAATACTCATATCATCAAGATCAATCAAGCAGGAAGTAGGGTATTACCTCCATCGAGAGGGCCCGAACCTGGGTAAACATTGTGTCCCCCGCCTCCTGTTACCATCCGCCTTAGACGCACAGTTCGGGACCCCCTACCCGAGATCCGCCGGTTTTGACACCGACATTGGTGCTTTCATTGAGAGTTCCACTGTGCCGTCACCATAAGGCTTGATGGCTCCTTCGATCATTGGCAACGATGCGATCCAGGGTGAGGTTTTCCTCCCCGGATAGATCTTCGTATTTGGCGGCTTCGTACTGCGGGCCAACTCGTTTGGCCATCTGGAGCAGATCGAGAGTTACGCCCCTGGCCATCAGGTCAGATTCGGAAGCTTGAACTATACTGCCGACATCCGCAGAGACTTGATCTTCGACGGATTCGAGCCCATGTCAGGTGGGCCGCACAGTCACGATGAGCATGTCTTAGCTCTGCCATCGGACGGTGTTCGGGAGATCACACCTGTGGCCACTCCGACCCTCAATCCGGAGCAGATCGCGCCGTCAGAGGACGGGTGGATGGACCCCGCCACGGAGGCTGTGCTCTCAGTGGCGATAGAGCCGAACTCTGATTTCACCTCTTATGAGACCTGTGTTGCCGGACACTCGGATTCGTCCCCGGCCACGGGCTCCGAACCGCCTACGTCTGTGCCTATCGAACCTGATTGGGCACGATCATGGAGTTTCCCTCCGCGGATATCTTTCAGCACTTGCCCCTGGGCGACGTGCTAAATTCATTAAGGTCTATCTCCTTGTCAGGAGACCCTTGGCCGAACTATGTCCGGCTGGAGTGGGATGCGGACGACGAAGAAATTTGTTCCCGACCCACCACCCACTTAATAGCCAGTGTCGACGACTTAACCGACATACTCGATTTCGGCTCCAAAGACATCGACGGTATGGACGACGATGCAGGAGACGAACAGGAACCACCGCCCACAGGGCGGTGGACTGCCACCTCATCATATGATATATACATGGTGGACACCCCCAAAGAAGCGATGGCAATAAGGCAACGGAGGATAATCCCCCGAGAAGCAACCTAAGCACCGGCGTCACCGGCGCCGCTCTAAGCCCCGCCATAGCAAAAGCAGCGATACCGGCACAAGAGACAATAACGCTGCAGATAGTGCCGAAGACGAAGACAATCCCCTCCAGCCAGGTCTCGAGTGTGAGGATGGGCAAGCTAGCCCTCAGGAACAGGCAGCAGATGGAGAATCAGAGGATGACAACTACATGCCTCTCTCCGAAGACGAGGTGAGCCTCGGCGACGAAGAATTTATCGTGCCTAAGGATCCCGTCGAGCAGGAGCGCTTCAAGCGCCGGCTTATAGCCACAGCAAATAGCCTGAAGAAAAAGCAACAACAGCTTCGAGCTGATCAAGATCTGCTAGCGGATAGATGGACCGAGGTCCTGGCGGCCGAGGAATACGAACTCGAGCGCCCAACAAAGAGTTACCCAAAGCGCATGTTGCTACCCCAACTCGAGGAGGAAGCACTAAACCCTACACTACCAGCGTATGATGCGGTTGATCGGCCACCCCGTGGCTGAGACAGAACGGCATATCAACCCGAAGTCCAGCCCGCACCCCGTCGCCAGTCAAACAAAAACACCAAGGCCCGGGGCAACACGCAGGACCTGCGAAACGTATTGGAAAACAAAGCAGAACATACAAGATCGATCTACGGATCAAGGGGCCGCGCCCTAGTGCGTGAAGATGATCGTCACGCCGGATATACTAAAAGCAAATCCGGCCGGGCTGAATGCAGCAGACAAGACTCGTATGAACTGCGTCGTGACATAGCCCAGCACAGAGGCGCCACACACCTCCTATGCTTCACTGATGAAGTGATGGATCACGAATTCCCAGAAGGATTTAAACCCGCGAACATTGAATCATATGATGGTACAACAGACCCCGCGGTACGGATTGAAGATTTCCTCCTCCACATCCACATGGCCCGCGATGACGATCTACATGCCATCAAGTACCTCCCACTAAAACTCAAAGGACCGGCTCGGCATTGGCTGAATAGCTTGCCAGCAAACTCCATTGGCAGTTGGGAGAATTTGGAAGATGCATTCCTTGACAACTTCCAGGGCACTTATGTGCGACCACCGGATGCTGATGACTTGAGTCACATAACCCAGCAACCAGGGGAATTGGCCAGGAAATTCTGGACCCGGTTCCTAACTAAAAAGAACCAAATTGTCGACTGTCCGGATGCCGAGGCCTTAGCGGCATTCAAGCATAACATCCATGACGAGTGGCTCGCCCGGCACCTCGGCCAAGAGAAGCCGAAGTCTATGGCAGCCCTCACAACACTCATGACCCGCTTTTGCGCGGGCGAGGACAGCTGGCTGGCTTGCAGCAACAACACATCAAGAAATCCTGGCGATTCAGATGCCAAAGATAGCAACGGCAAACCCCGACGCAACAAACATAAGCGCCGCTAACATGGTGGACAGGCCGAAAATACGGCAGTCAATGCTGGATTTAGCGGCCCTAAGTCCGGTCAGCGGAATGGGCAACTCAAAAATGACAATTCGGGTCCGTCCAGTCTGGACCGCATACTCGACCGCCAATGCCAAATTCATGGCACCCCAGGAACGCCAGCCACCCATACCAACAGAGAATGTTGGGTCTTCAAACAAGCCGGCAGGGCAGGTGCCAAAAACAAAGATGGGGGGTCCCAAAGCGATGTGGCGACGAAGAGCCCAGATCACTGAATACAGGAGGGCAAAAGAAATTCCCCCACAAATCCAAGGTGAACGTGGTAAACAGCACCCACATTCCCAATCCGGACCGGATGCCCACCCTTAGGGATGCCGACTTAACGGAACTAGTCGTCCTAGAATATAAACTAGGGCCGATAACCTTCAACCGCACGGATCGTCCGGTTAACGCCAATCAGGGCAATCCAGCCGCACTAGTCCTCGAGCCAATAATTGACGGGTTCCACCTCACACGAGTCCTTATGGATGGAGGTAGCAGTCTAAACTTACTTTACCAGGACACAGTGCGCAAGATGGGCATCGATCATTCGGTGATCAAGCCCACTAAATCCACCTTCAGAGGCATTATACCAGGAGTGGAGGCCAGCTGTACAGGCTCCATCGCCCTTGAGGTAGTCTTCGGATCACCAGACAATTACCGTACCGAAGAGTTAATCTTTGAAATCGTCCCCTTACGTAGTGATTATCAGGCACTGCTCGGACGAACCGCGTTCGCTTGATTCAACGCGGTGCCACATTATGCCTACTATAAGCTCAAGATGCCTGGTCCACGCGACGTCATCACAGTTAACGGCAAGGCCAAACTTTCCTTCGGCACCAAAGAGTATACCGATGCCTTAACAACAGAAGCAACGAGCGGCACCTTGCAGCTGAACCTCGAGTCGACGGCCAGGCTCCCGGACACCGCCAAAGGACTCCGAGCTACTTCGTGGCAGGATAGCTCGGCTCGTCTAGAACTCAATTAAACACTCCGGCGAAGGCCAGGACAGGCCGCATACAGCGGCTCAACCGCTCTCCGGCACACAAACATTTCTTACATTCCCTTTGCAGGTTCACCTTTGCGCCGACTAGGATTGGCGATAGGGAAGCAGCTCGAACGTGCAAGGGAATCCTCAGATATTCCCCGCAATGAAGTATCCGACTATACTCTGGCTCCGCACACAGCTTCTTCCCCCCGGTCTCAGCAGGTTCCACAGTCATACCTCCTTTTTATCACATTACCTGTACTCATACGCACCGACGTACTATTCAAATACAACATGTGGATTTATATGACGCTTATCTGCTGTTATTTCTTATTAAAATTCTTTTGTCAAGTGGCATCCGTACACCGCGACATGCCTTAAAACATGCCAAGGGCTTCGTTTTACCCATAATACAACAATAAAGTCCGAACACCTTCACGGAAGTTCGGCACCCCGAACCTATAGCATTATATGCATCAGCTCCGATTCATGTCTTGGGTCAATAGTTGGGTTTGCCCGGCTCCCATGTTTTGGTACCTTACGTTCCGCTATATCGGCTAAGGTAGCACTGGGAGAACTACTGCGATTGTGTCCCGGTTCTTCCGGACGAGCACCTCAGTAGAGAAAGCCGAAAACTGACTGTCATGATACGGCGAGAGCTGGTCAGCTGTTCGAGAGGTTGTAAAATCTTTAAGGATTTCTCCCGCATAATGCCATAACCAATGCAGCGTGCGATGGATCGGTTCTTCTTCCGATCAGGTGCTTATAGAGCCCCTCGTGCGGTCTTCCGAACACCAGGGGCTGCGCCTACCTTCCTAAAGCTCCTATGGCTAAGTGAGAGTGATAAAGCCCTATAGTCCGATTGCCTGGTTCGTTGCGCTGAACACCTCCTTCGAAGGACCCAAAACTGGGATAAAGAGTGATCAGGTTTATCCCGAACACCCCCGTACTTCCTACGTTGGGGCAGAAGCCGACGACTGGCCAACTCTCAGGATTAATATATAAAACGGCCGCGCAGGAGGATAAACTTTTATATAACAGGCAATAAATAATTGAAATGACCTTGTTCAACATTACAAAGGACAACATGATTTGCATTCATGGAAATATAATGTCCTTGGTGCATAGCTCCGCTGCAAGGTAGGATCCTTTCAGGACACTTTCATAATATAATTCGGGCTTGCGGTGCTCCTTCCCCTCTGGCGGTCCTCGGTCATCAGCTTTTCAGCATCCATCTTCCCCCAGTGCACCTTTGCGCGGGCGAAGGCCATTCGCGCACCCTCTATACAGACCGACCGCTTGATGACGTCAAGTCGAGGGCAAGCACTTACAAGCCGCTTCACGAGCCCGAAGTAGCTGCTTGGAATCAGCTCGGCGGGCCATAGCCGGATAATCAAATCCTTCATGGCTAGTTCCGCCGCCTTATGCAGTTCGATCAGCTGTTTCAGTTGATCGGCAAAAGGCACCGGATAATTCGATGCCAGATACTGCGACCAGAAGAGCTTATCCGCAGTATTCCTTTCTTTGGCTCAGTATAATTGGGCGGCATCCGATATGCTGCGGGGCAGCTCTGCAAATACCCCTGGAGAAATCCGAACTCAAAATTAGATACATGAGTTTCTCCTCGAATACTTGCTTTACATGGAAAAAGCCTTACCCGCCGCGATTTTCCTCGCCTCCTCGATCTCCTGCAGGGTGCTTTGGGTATCCCCCAGGCATCGCTCATGGCCTGATGAGCCTTGGTGAGTTCGGATTCTTTCTCTGTTAAACTCTGCTCCAAGGTCTCGCATTTCTTCACGGCCTCTTGAAGCTCCTGCTCAGCTTCAATAACCCTGGCCTCGTGCTTCTCACGAAGAGCCTACTCTGCGGCTGCCTTTTTCTCGGCCTCGGCCACAGCCCTCTTAAGAGCCTCGACTTCGGTCATCATCCCTAGCGCAAATCATGAAACATATTTTAACATACTGAAAATTCGTTCGCAATAAACGCAAACAAGACTTGCACATACCCTGTTTATCTCCCAACTGCTTTTTCAACTGGCCAAGTTCTTCTTTGGCCCGCTCCAGGCTTTGATTCAGTCCGAAGACCTCCGCAGTATGAGAGGCAGCAGCCGCTACAGACGCCTGCTTATAAAAGAAGCGAAATAGATGTCATCAAGTGAGTCTTCCTGCGAACATAAATTTGATCCTCTGTCCGGTTCTTTCTTTCACCGAACAGTGTATCAGGGGCTACTATCCATACCATGACACCCTTCGAAACCACATAAAACATACCTCAAAACCTTTTATAAGGCTGGTACAGTCTTCATTCAGTCCACTCTCAGCAGACTGAATCTTCTCAATCACCGCACCCATAAGGGCACGGTGTTCATCGACGATGGAGGCGCTCTTCAGCGCTGCCAACACAACATCCAACACCTCTGGTTGGACAGAGGTTGCCGGTGGAATAGGAACGCCCCCTCCAGCCGAGGGAGGCCGCCTGCTTGATTCTGGATCCTTATTGGTCTCCGGAATTGCATCCGGCTGGGAGCCGAATTCAAGATGGCCCCCGCCGTCAACTCCCATGGGAATCTTCTCCCCCATGTGTCCGGCCCCTGAAGTTTGACCTCCAGGCGCCGTCTTCACGTTCTTTTCCTCCCCTCCTTGGCCGTGGTCCTTCTGGGACGAAGCCTCGGTGTTATTCACCTGTTTGGGGGAAGGGGCCTTCGGGGGCGTCCCGCTCTCCATAGCATCCGAGATCAGCAAATCCTCTGAATAGGATTGTTTGGTGCGGGACCTCGCCGGACTACAAAAAATATGGCTCAGGTTAAAATATTATGCCATGATGAGTTCGGACACACAAACATATTCGGACTTTATATACTCACGAGTTCACCAGGGGCTGGGCCCTGGGATCCCACGCTGGGCTGCTGTCGGCGGCGTCAGTGGACTCTTCCGCAAGAGGATCTTTTCCCCTCTTAGGCGACTCGGCCTCCAAGTGTATGGAGGCCATCCTCTTCTTTCTTCTCCCTTCTGGGGATTCGTCTTCCTCCTCCTCCTCGTCCTCTTCGGAGGCAGAACGGGCAGTGGAGCCTTCGGATATCGTGTCCGAAGTACCGCGGTGACAAAGGCCGCCCCGGGTCTTTTTGGCCTCCTTCTCGGCCTTCTTCTTCGGCGCCTTGTAAGGCGCCGGGAGCAGCATCTTCGTCAGAAGTGGGCCGGCCGGTTCTTCGGGCAGCGGGGCCGGATAGTGTATCCGCTCCGCCTTCTTCGTCCAGCCCTAGGAGAGTTGTGGAAAACACATTAAGCATTTCCCTTGGGTTATGCGGATAAAACGTATGATGACTTACCGAGCTTGCAGGGCGGGATAGTTGGTACCCGCGGTCCTCGGTTGAGTCCGGCCATGACTTGCTGGACTTGAAAAGCACCTTCCAGATGTCTTTGTGCGAGGAGCCAAAGAGCTCTCGCAGGGTTTGGTGCTTGGCCGGATCGAATTCCCATAGATTCCAAGCCCGGTGTTGGCAGGGCAGGATCTGGCGAACTAACATCACTTGGACTACATTGACAAGTTCGATGTTCTTGTCTTCCATATCTTTAACACGTGTCTGGAGCACCGACAGTTCATCGGACGAAGACCAGTTCAGGCCCTTCTTGAGCCAGGACGTAAGCCGCAGAGGGGCTCCAAATCGGAACTCGGGAGTAACGGCACATTCCGTGCCGCGCGGCTCGGTGATGTAGAACCACTGCTGTTGCCACTCTTTGACGGAATCATTAAAAGTACCTGTTGGCCATGTGACGTTGGGCATCTTGCTCACCATAGCACCCCCACACTCGGCGTGCTCACAGCCCACTACCTTGGGCTTCACATTGAAGATCTTCAGCCATAAGCCGAAGTGTGGCGAGATGCGGAGAAAAGCCTCGCACACGATAATGAATCTCGAGATATTGAGGAAGGAATTGGGGGATAGATCATGAAAATCGATCCCGTAAAAATACATGATGCCGTGAACGAACGGGTGGAGGGAAACCCTAGCCCGCGGACAAAATGAGGGAGGAATACAACCCTCTCGTGGGGTTCCGGAGTAGGGACAATCTGTCCCGCCGTCGGGAGATGGTGGCTGATTTTCTTGGCCAGGTACCCGGCCTCCCGAAGCTTTTTGATATCCTTCTCCCGGACGGTAGAGGCCATCCACTTGCCTCCTGCTCCAGACATTTTCGGAAGGCCTTTGTGGGCGGAGAAGATGAACGCTTGGGCGCTGGAGCTCGAGCGAAGGGGAATGAATCGGGAAGAAGAAGGCGTGGGTGCGAAAAGGAGTCCTTATCCCCTTATAAAGGCAGCAGGGATTCTGCGCCTCCCCACTTGCCTGGTAAACGCGCTAATTCCCCAAGCGTCGTGATTGATGGTGCGGTTGGGTTACCCATACCAGTATTGAAGAGAATCCCGTGATGAGGGGACACGATCTCTGCTTCGACAAGACGTGCCAAGAAAACCGCCTCGCAATATGTGCAATAGCTGGTTGAGAAAAACAGTTCGAATAATGGCCGGGCCGTGGCGTGGTGCCACGCTATGAAGTTGTGAGCAGATTAGATTTGTGGAATATTATACTCTGTACGGTGGTATGTGGAATTTGTTTTGCAGAGCCGGACACGATCCTCGTGTTCAAAATCTTCTATGGAGTATTCAAAGGAGGAACCCGCCTTGCAATGCCGAAGACAATCTGCGCGCCGGACTCATCGTCATTGAAGCCTGGTTCAGGGGCTACTGCGGGAGTCCTGGATTAGGGGGTCCTCGGACTGCCGGACTATACACTTTGGCCGGACTGTTGGACTATGAAGATACAAGATTGAAGACTTCGTCCCGTGTCCGGGTGGGACTCTCCTTTGCGTGGAAGGCAAGCTTGGCAATACGGATATGTAGATCTCCTCCCTTGTAACCGACTCTGTGTAACCCTAGCCCCCTCCGGTGTCTATATAAACTAGAGGGTTTAGTCCTTAGGACGACAACAATCATAACCATAGGCTAGCTTCTAGGGTTTAGCCTCTACGATCTCGTGGTAGATCAACTCTTGTAATACTCATATCATCAAGATCAATCAAGCAAGAAGTAGGGTATTACCTCCATCGAGAGGGCCCGAACCTGGGTAAACATTGTGTCCCCCGCCTCCTGTTACCATCTGCCTTAGACGCACAGTTCGGGACCCCCTACCCGAGATCCGCCGGTTTTGACACCGACACCCAGGTGAGTTGTCCCACCTCGGTGGCCTCCCGCACCCCCTCCTTGCACTATAAATTCCCAAATATTCCGAAACCCATCGGGGTTACCCTAGATAAGAAGTTCCGCCACCGCAAGGCTCTATAGCCACCAATCAACAATCTAGACCCGTTCCGGCACCCTGCCGAAGGGGGGAATCATCACCGGTGTCCATCTTCATCATCCCGGTGGCCACCACGATGAGGAGGGAGTAGTCCACCCTCGGGGCTGAGAGTTTGTACCAGTAGCTATGTGTTTAATATCTCTCTCTCTCTCTCATGATCTCTATCATGGGCTTTGTTAATATAGTCGGATCATATGATGTTTCTACTCTCTATACTCTTGTTATGATGAATTGAATCTTTACCCTTTGAAATTTTGTCTTGTTGGACTGAATATTCAGAGATGAGAACACATGATATATGTCTTGCGGTATGAATACTTGAGGTGAAAATTGGGGTATCTTATCGATTCACTTGATATATGTTATGGCATTCAACTCGCGGATCCCCGCGGTGATATTGGGGTAATCTATGCATAGGGGTTGATGCACGTTTTTCTCCAACGGAAAACTTCGGGGTCTCTTTGTAGTTCTTTGTGTGGATTGAGTATTATGAATATGAATTTGCTTTGGTGTTATCTTAGTACGAACTCTTGATTAGATCGATCAGAAAGAATAGCTTGCATTATTCTAGTATTAACTCTAGGATAGATCGAACGGAAAGAATAGCTTTGAGTTGGTTTCGTACCATACAAACAACTTCTATCCTTTGTTCTCCGCTAATAGGAACTCGGGAGTGATTCTTTATTACACTTTGAGGGATAATCATATGATCCAACTATGTTAGCATTGTTGAGAGTTTGCACTAGCGAAAGTACGAAACCTAGGCCTCATTTTTAAGCATTGCAATATCGTTTTTGTGCCCGTTTACTAATTGCTACCTTGATGTTTTTATTTATTCAAATTATAAAAATATATTTCTACCATCCATACTACACTTTTATCACCATCTCTTCGCCGAACTAGTGCACCTATACAATTTGCCATTGTATTGGGTGTGTTGGGGACACAAGAGATTTCTTGTATTTGGTTGCAGGGTCGTTTGAGAGAGACCATCTTCATCCTACACCTCCCACGGATGATAAACCTTAGGTCATCCACTTGAGGGAAAATTGCTACTGTCCTACAAAACTCTGTGCTTGGAGGCCCAACACGAGTCTACAAGAATAAAGTTGCATAGTAGACATTGATAGCTTACACGGTCTTCATGGCATCCCGAAAACTCTGACACTATTTTCAAGAGTGTTCGATCACGGTGGCATCTGAAGTACCACTTAACGACATCATAAACAACAGGACGCCACCGGCCGCATAACTAAATGGGCCCTTGAGCTCTTACCATTTGAAATAATATACAAGCCACGCTGCATTATTAAGTCTCAGGTGTTGGCTGACTTCGTCGCCGAGTGGATGGAAGCCAAGCTCCCTAAGGAGTACAGTTCATACTCTAACTGGGTCATGTACTTCGACTGCTCTAAGATGCTAGCCGGACTGGGGGCTGGCATCATCTTGAATTCCCCACGGGGGACACAGTCCGCTACGTGCTGCAAATCATGTATGCGGACTCTAATAACGCGGCCGAATACGAGGCACTTCTACATGGTCTCCGCATGGCTGTCTCCATGGGCATACAACACCTCGAGGTGCGCGGCAACTCAAACCTCGCCATATCTCAGGTAAATGGAGAGTTCAATGCAAAAGATCCAAAAATGGCGGCATATTGAGCCGCCGTATTAAGAATGTCGGCTCGGTTCGAGGGGCTTGAATTTCACCACGTCGCTCGAGACAGTAACCAGGCAGCGGATATACTCGCTCGTATGGGCGCCAAGAGCGACCCTGTCCCGCCTAATACCTTTGTGGAAAGGCTCTTCAAGCCATCCATAGTATGGCAGGACGAGAGCAGAGACACCAGTATGGACCTGATTACGCCCCCAGTAGCCGAACATAATACATATATCATCTGGGGTTTGGCTACTGAAATAACACCCTCTTCTCATGAGATCATGGCCGTTATCACTCCATGGACTGAACCCTTCCTCGCCTACCTTAATAGGCAGGAGCTTCCTGATGATCAAAATGTGGCCCATCACATAGCTCGGCGTTCTAAAGCCTACAAAGTTCACGAAGGTGAACTGTATAAGAAAAGCACTACCGGAGTTCTCCAAAGGTGCATCTCCGAAGAGGAGGGGCGGCAACTCTTGGCAAAAATACATGCTGGTCTGGGCAGCCATCACGCCGCAGCCCGTGCCCTCGTAAGCAAAGCCTTCTGGATAGGTTCTTCTGGCCGACGGCCCGAGCAGACGCACAAGCCCTTGCCAATGTTGTGTGGGCTGTTAGCTTTTCGCCAATCAAAGTCATATGCCCCCCACTTCCTTAAGAACAATCCCCATCACTTGGACCTTCGTGGTCTGGGGGATAGATATGGTCGGACCCCTTAAAGGGGGAAGCCACAAAAACAAATATTTACTGGTTATGGTGGATAAATTCACTAAGTGGATAGAGGTCAAACCAGTAAAGATGGCTGAAGCAAGGCCAGTGATTGACTTTATATCCGGTGTGGTACATCATTACGGTGTCCCGCACAGCATCATCACTGGTAATGGCTCCAATTTCATAGCTGATGAGGTGAAAAAATCGTGTGCTAACTTGGGCATTAAACTCGACTATGCATCCGTCTACCACCCTCAAACAAACGGTCAGGTGGAATGGGCCAATGGCCTGATAATGAGCGGCATTAAACCCAGACTGGTGCGCTCCCTACGGGAGTAAGATAAGCACTGGGTCGAGGAACTCGATTCCGTGCTCTGGGGGCTGCAGATTACGCCTAATCGAACGACCGGATACACACCTTTCTTCATGGTGTACGACACAGAAGCTGCCATGCCCTGCGACATTATTCATGACATATAACGTCGGCGACCTTGTCTTGCGTCTCCCGGAGAAGAAGAAGGATAAGCTCAAACCAAAATGGGAGGGCCCCTTCATCATAGATGAAGTTCACATAGGAGGAGCCTATCGCCTTCGTAATGCATCGGATAATCGCCTTGAGCCGAATCCATGGAACGCTGCTCGGCTCTGACGATTCTACGAACAGTTCGGTCACACTCTTTTATTTTCTACTTTGACTAGGTTCCTCTTTCTCCTCTCCTTCTTATTTTTTCCTTTTTATCCCAGGGTACGTCCGGATCTATCGAACTGTTAGGGGTACACATCTTTAAATGTATTTGCCCCACTATAACTGGGGGCTTCTTTGACGAAGCTTATTATAAAGGCTTGTTGCCTCCATTGTTTCTGTCCTTTGCTCTATACATCTTTTGCCATTATATGCACCTATGCGACTTAAGTTTTTGCCAAGCTGGGTTGCCTAGCTCCTGTGTTTATACCCTATGTTCCCAATTGTTCGGCTAGGGTGTAAAGGGAGTACCTCTGCGGTTGTTACAACCGGGTAATCCGGATCTGTACCTCAGATGGGTGAAGACGAAAGCTAGCGTTCTTAAGGGAATAATTGGTCGGCAAGCAACGACAATTTGTTTATGTTTATGTAATTCTTCTAACAAGTAAGGGATAGGCTGCCCGTAATTCTATCTTTTGGATCAAAGCCCAGGTATGTATAATTAAGCATGCCAACCCAAGGAAAGGAACCCTTAACAGAACTATTCTCCTTGGAACATGTTTCTTACATTAAATAGTAATATAACATAACTCCCCGAACAAATTTTGTCTGTTTGAGAACTATGACTGGATTGCCTGGTTTCCGGACATAATGAATGTTTATTCTAACATGGTATCCGGAAACACTCCAACTTGTTGGTTCGGAGGTTGAAGCCAAAGGCCTGCGATGACAAATTTTACCAAGTTCGGTGGGAGATAAGTTTGATGATAAAGTACATTGATACATCAAATCGAACGCCTACTCTTTATCTATGCCATCTATAAGACTATCTAAACTATAGTCTTCTTGCAAATATTTCGCAGCTATCATCACTTGGTCATACACCAATTTCACGGGAATTTCTTTTCCGTCCGGTCCTGAGGTCCAACCCAGGACATATGATTTGGATCGAGCCCGGTGTAGCGAGTTTTCACCATCGCCCATGCCTCCCGTGCACCTTCCTGGCATGCCGAGGCCTTCCATAGCTCAAAACGGCGCTGGGCACCTTTGAACAGGTTCACCAACCCCTCCATACTTTCTGGAGGGGCATCGGATGGCCATAAGGCTGTGACCATACTCTTCATGGCTTTTCAGGCCCGCTCATGCACTACGGATAGCTCTTTTAGCACGTCGCCTTGGAATCCGGATACCTCCTCTTCAGGACGCCCGGTTAACAGACCTGCAAAAACAAACATTATAACACCCCGAATTACGGGATAATATGAGTCCCTCGGATAGGTTCAAAAGTCATACTGAATATGCCACCTTTAAGCTTTTTTATTCTCTTTTTGTGCGGCCGATAACTGAGCCTTTAAGTTATTTATCTCTTCGGCTTGCTTATCCTTTTCCTCCTCCAGTTTTCTCTTTTGGTCACCGGTTATCGTGACTTTCATCATTTCCTCTAGCTCTGAGGTGGTGGCATGTATCTTTGTCCGGCTTTGTTTCAAGCTCCTGGGGCAATGCATTGTTCTTCTCTTTAAGAACCTGCGGTGATAGCGATCCTTAAATCGGTTGGTATGAACTGCTTCAAGTCTCGGGGGCTACTAGCATATATCTATTAAATTTACACTAACCATTACCTGCATATTTTTTGAAAACAGGTGAGCAACTCCAGCAAGTCCGTCCCGGGCGGCTTGGATATATGCATCCATGGTGTTGAGGGCAGCAAATTCCTGCTCAGTAAATACTGGAGTGCGCATAGTCTCTTTCAATCGTTGATGATTCATCACGCTCTCCACTTTGGAATTTGTGACGGATACTTCATTTGCATCCTCATGAGGCGGATGAACTGGCGCCTCATCCGTATTGGCTCTTGTCCTGGTTGATGAGTCCGGCGTCGGATTAGTTGATAATCGGCTAACTGGGACTTCGGACATGGTTCACCGTGTACTCCTCCTAGAATAAGACGGGAGGAGATATATGACAATCTGGTCTTATGCCTAGCCACTTATTAAAGGATATACCTCTTTGATGAAGGAGGGGGCTCGACGGCACTCCCGGCTTCCTTCCGTTTTGAAGGCTCACCCTGCGTAGATGCAACCTTCCTGGGGGCTGCCCTCGGGGTGCGGCTCGCTGAGCGTCGATCCTATGAAGCACGATTCAGTGTGATGGGTGTGACGTAAGGAGGGGGTGTTGGGAACGTAGTATTTCAAAAAAATCCTACGATCACGCAAGATCTATCTAGGAGAAGGATAGCAACAAGCAGGGAGAGTGTGTCCACATACCCTCGTAGACCGAAAGCGGAAGCGTTAAGTAGCGCGGTTGATGTAGTTGAACGTCTTCGCGCTCCAACCGATCAAGTACCGAACGCACGGCACCTCCGCAATCTGCACACGTTCAGCTCGATGACGTCCCTCGAACTCTAGATCCAGCTGAGGCCGAGGGATAGTTCTGTCCGCACGACGGTGTGGTGACGGTGATGATGAAGTTACCGGCGCAGGGCTTCGCCTAAGCACTACGACGATATGACCGAGGTGTAAAACTATGGAGGGGGCACCGCACACGGCTAAAGATCAACTTGTGTGTCTATGGGGTGCCCCCTCCCCCGTATATAAAGGAGGGGAGGAGGAGGCCAGCTAGCCACAAGGGGCGCGCCCAAGGGGGGAATCCTACTCCAAGTAGGAATAGGTTCCCCCCTTTCCTAGTCCAACTAGGAGAAGAAGGAAGGAGAGGGAAAGGGAGAGGGAAAGAGGGGCCGCCCCCCCCCCCCTCCCCTAGTCCTATTCGAACTCCCCTTGGGGGGCGCGCGCCACCTCTTGGCTGCGGCCCTCTCTCTCCCCTAAGGCCCACTAAGGCACATAACTTCCGGGGGGGTCTGGTAACCCTCCGGCACTCCGATTTTATCCGGAACACTTCCGGTGTCCGAACAACACGGTCCAATATACCAATCTTTATGTCTCGACCATTTAGAGACTCCTCTTCATGTACGTGATCACATTCGGGACTCAGAACAACCTTCGGTACATCAAATCACATAAACTCATAACACCAATCGTCATCAAACGTTAAGCGTGCGAACCCTACGGGTTCGAGAACTATGTAGACATGACCGATACACATCTCCGGTCAATAAACAATAGCGGAACCTGGATGCTTATATTGGTTCCTACATATTCTATGAAGATCTTTATCGGTCAAACCACATAACAACATACATTGTTCCCTTTGTCATCGGTATGTTACTTGCCCGAGATTCGATCGTCGGTATCACCATACCTAGTTCAATCTCGTTACTGGCAAGTCTGTTTACTCGTTCCGTAATGCATCATCCCGCAACTAACTCATAAGTCACATTGCTTGCAAGGCTTATTGTGATGTGCATTACCGAGAGGCCCCAGAGATACCTCTCCGATAATCGGAGTGACAAATCCTAATCTCTATCTATGCCAACTCAACAAACACCATCGGAGACACCTGTAGAGCATCTTTATAATCACCAAATTACGTTGTGACGTTTCATAGCACACTAAGTGTTCCTCCGGTATTCGGGAGTTGCATAATCTCATAGTCAGAGGAACAAGTATAAGTCATGATGAAAGCAATAGCAACAAACTAAACGATCATAGTGCTAAGCTAACGGATGGGTCTTGTCCATCACATCATTCTCTAATGATGTGATCCCGTTCATCAAATGACAACACATGTCTATGGCTAGGAAACATAACCATCTTTGATAAACAAGCTAGTCAAGTAGAGGCATACTAGGGACACTCTATTTGTCTATGTATTCACACATGTACTAAGTTTCCGGTTAATACAATTCTAGCATGAATAATAAACCTTTATCATGATATAAAGAAATGTAAATAACAACTTTATTATTGCCTCTAGGGCACATTTCCTTTAGTCTCCCACTTGCACTAGAGTCAATAATCTAGATTACACAGTAATGATTCTAACACCCATGGAATCTTGGTGATGATCATGTTTTTCTCGTGAGAGAGGCTTAGTCAACGGGTCTGCAACATTCAGATCCATATGTATCTTGAAAATCTCTATGTCCCCTTCCGACACTTGATGACGGATGGAATTGAAGCGTCTCTTGATGTGCTTGGTCTTCTTGTGAAATTTGTATTCCTTTGCCAAGGCAATTGCACCAGTATTGTCACAAAAGATTTTCATTGGACCCGATGCACTAGGTATGACACCTAGATCGGATATGAACTACTTCATCCAGACTCCTTCATTCGCTGCTTCCGAAGCAGCTATGTACTCCGCTTCACACGTAGATCCCGCCACGATGCTCTGTTTGGAACTGCACCAACTGACAGCTCCAGCATTCAATATAAATACGTATCCGGTTTGTGACTTAGAGTCATCCGGATCAGTGTCAAAGCTTGCATCGACGTAACCATGTACAACGAGCTCTTTGTCACCTCCATAAACGAGAAACATATCCTTAGTCCTTTTCAGGTATTTCAAGATGTTCTTGACCGCTGTCCAGTGATCCACTCCTGGATTACTTTGGTAGCTCCCTACTATACTTATAGCAAGGCACACATCAGGTCTGGTACACATCATTGCATACATACTAGAACCTATGGCTGAGGCATAGGGAATGACTTTCATTTTCTCTCTATCTTCTGCAGTGGTCGGGCATTGAGTCTCACTTAACTTCACACCTTGTAACACAGGCAAGAACCCTTTCTTTGATTGATCCATTTTGAACTTCTTCAAAATCTTATCAAGGTATGTGCTTTGTGCAAGTCCAATTAAGTGTCTTGATCTATCTCTATAGATCTTGATGCCCAATATGTAAGCAGCTTCACCGAGGTCTGATGACCCACAAGTATAGGGGATCTATCATAGTCCTTTCGATAAGTAAGAGTGTCGAACCCAACGAGGAGCAGAAGGAAATGATAAGCGGTTTTCAGCAAGGTATTCTCTGCAAGCACTGAAATAATAGGTAACACATAGTTTTGTGATAGGATAATTTGTAACGAGCAACAAGTAACAAAAGTAAATAAAGTGCAGCAAGGTGGCCCAATCCTTCTTGTAGCAAAGGACAGGCCTGGACAAACTCTTATATAAAGGAAAACGCTCCCAAGGACACATGGGAATTATCGTCAAGCTAGTTTTCATCACGTTCATATGATTCGCGTTCGGTACTTTGATAATTTGATATGTGGGTGGACCGGTGCTTGGGTGCTACCCTTACTTGGACAAGCATCCCACTTATGATTAACCTCTATTGCAAGCATCCGCAACTACAACAAAAGTATTAAGGTAAACCTAACCATAGCATGAAACATATGGATCCAAATCAGCCCCTTTCGAAGCAACGCATAAACTAGGGTTTAAGCTTCTGTCACTCTAGCAACCCATCATCTACTTATTACTTCCCAATGCCTTCCTCTAGGCCCAAATAATGGTGAAGTGCTATGTAGTCGACGTTCACATAACACCACTAGAGCATAGACAACATACATCTCATCCAAATATCGAACGAATACCAAATTCACATGACTACTAATAGCAAGACTTCTCCCATGTCCTCAGGAACAAACGTAACTACTCACAAAGCATATTCATGTTCATAATCAGAGGAGTATTAATATGCATATAGGATCTGAACATATGATCTTCCACCAAATAAACCAACTAGCATCAACTACTAGGAGTAATCAACACTACTAGCAACCTACAGGTACCAATCCCGGACTTGGAGACAAGAATTGGATACAAGAGATGAACTAGGGTTTGAGAGGAGATGGTGCTGGTGAAGATGTTGATGGAGATTGCCCTCTCCTGATGAGAGGAGCGTTGATGATGACGATGGCGATGATTTCCCCCTCCCGGAGGGAAGTGTCCCCGGCAGAACAGCTCTGCCGGAGCCCTAGATTGGTTCCGCCAAGGTTCCGCCTTGTGGCGGCGGAGTCTTGTCCCGAAAGCTTGCTTATGATTTTTCTTCGGACGAAAGACTTCATATAGCAGAAGATGGGCACCGGAGGGCCAACAGGGGGCCCACGAGGCAGGGGGGCGCGCCCGCGCCCCCCACCCTCGTGGCCAGGTGGAGGCCCCCCTGATGTATTTCTTCCGCTCAATATTTTTTATTATTTCCAAAAATAACTTTCGGGGAGTTTCAGGACTTTTGGAGTTGTGCAGAATAGGTCTCTAATATTTGCTCCTTTTCCAGCCTAGAATTCCAGCTGCCGGCATTCTCCCTCCTTATGCAAACCTTGTAAAATAAGAGAGAATAGGCATAAGTATTGTGACATAATGTGTAATAACAGCCCATAATGCAATAAATATCGATATAAAAGCATGATGCAAAATGGACGTATCAAGGTCTTTCATAGAAAAACTCTTATTCACGTATCCATTTATGCTATCCAGAAATTATATATCATTTCCAATCAACAATATGTCATCCACATGTAATATTAGAAATGCCACAGAGCTCCCACTCATTTTCTTGTAAATACAGGCTTCTCCAAAAGTCCGTATAAATCCATATGCTTTGATCACACTATCAAAACGTTTATTCCAACTCCGAGATGCTTGCACCAGTCCATAAATGGATCGCTGGAGCTTGCACACTTTTTTAGCATCCTTTGGATCGAAAAAACCTTCTGGTTGCATCATATACAACTCTTCTTCCAGAAATCCATTCAGGAATGCAGTTTTGACATCCATTTGTCAAATTTCATTATCATAAAATGCGGCAATTGCTAACATGATTCGGACGGACTTAAGCATCGCTATGGGTGAGAAGGTCTCATCGTAGTCAACTCCTTCAACTTGTCGAAAACCTTTTGCAACAAGTCGAGCTTTGTAGACAGTAACATTACCGTCAGCGTCAGTCTTCTTCTTGAAGATCCATTTATTCTCTATGGCTTGCCGATCATCGGGCAAGTCAACCAAAGTCCATACTTTGTTCTCATACATGGATCCCATCTCAAATTTCATGGCCTCAAGCCATTTTGCGGAATCTGGGCTCATCATTGCTTCCTCATAGTTCGTAGGTTCGTCATGGTCAAGTAACATGACTTCCAGAACCGGATTACCGTACCACTCTGGTGCGGATCTTACTCTTGTTGACCTACGAGGTTCGATAGTAACTTGATCAGAAGCTTCATGATCATCATCATTAGCTTCCTCACTAATTGGTGTAGGAATCACTGGAACTGATTTTTGTGATAAACTACTTTCCAATGAGGGAGCAGGTACAATTACCTCAACAAGTTCTACTTTCCTCCCACTCACTTCTTTCGAGAGAAACTCTTTCTCTAGAAAGGATCCATTCTTAGCAATGAAAACCTTGCCTTCGGATCTGTGATAGAAGGTGTACCCAACAATTTCCTTTGGGTATCCTATGAAGACACATTTCTTCTATTTTGGTTTGAGCTTATCAGGTTGAAACTTTTTCACATAAGCATCGCAGCCCCAGACTTTAAGAAATGACAACTTGGGTTCCGTGCCAAACCACAGTTCATATGGTGTCGTCTCAACGGATTTAGATGGTGCCCTATTTAACGTGAATGCAGTCGTCTCCAAAGCATAACCCCAAAACGATAGCGGTAAATCAGTAAGAGACATCATAGATCGCACCATATCTAATAAAGTGCGGTTACGACGTACACACCATTACGCTGTGGTGTTCTGGGTGGCGTGAGTTGCGAAACTATTCCGCATTGTTTCAAATGAAGACCAAAATTGTAACTCAAATATTCACCTCCACGATCAGATCGTAGAAACTTTATTTACTTGTTACGATGATTTTCCACTTCACTCTGGAATTCTTTGAACTTTTCAAATGTTTCAGACTTATGTTTCATCAAGTCGATATACCCATATCCGCTCAAATCATCTGTGAAGGTCAGAAAATAATGATACCCGCCGCGAGCCTCAACACTCATTGGACCGCATACATCGGTATGTATTATTTCCAATAAGTCTGTTGCTCGCTCCATAGTTCCGGAGAATGGAGTTTTAGTCATCTTGCCCATGAGGCATGGTTCGCAAGTATTAAGTGATTCATAATCAAGTGATTCCAAAAGCCCATCGGCATGGAGTTTCTTCATGCGCTTTACACCAATATGACCTAAACGGCTGTGCCACAAATAAGTTGCACTATCATTATTAAACTTATATCTTTTGGCTTCAACACTATGAATTTGTGTATCACTACTATCGAGATTCAATAAAAATATACCACTCATCAAGGGTGCATGACCATAAAAGATATTACTCATATAAATAGAACAACCATTATTCTCTGATTTAAATGAATAACCATCTCGCATCAAACAAGATCTAGATATAATGTTCATGCTCAACGCTGGCACCAAATAACAATTATTCAGGTCTAAAACTAATCCCGGAGGTAGATGTAGAGGTAGCGTGCCAACGGCGATCACATCAACTTTGGAACCATTTCCCACGCGCATCGTCACCTCGTCCTTAGCCAATCTTCGCTTAATCTGTAGCCCCTGTTTCGAGTCGCAAATATGAGCAACAGAACCAGTATCAAATACCCAGGCACTACTGCGAGCATTAGTAAGGTACACATCAATAACATGTATATCAAATATACCTTTCACTTTGCCATCCTTCTTATCCGCCAAATACTTGGGGCAGTTCCGCTTCCAGTGACCAGTCCCTTTGCAGTAGAAGCACTCAGTCCCAGGCTTAGGTCCAGACTTGGGTTTCTTCACTTGAGAAGCAACTTGCTTGCCGTTCTTCTTGAAGTTCCCCTTCTTCCCTTTGCCCTTCTTCTTGAAACTAGTGGTCTTGTTGACCATCAACACTAGATGCTCCTTCTTGATTTCTACCTCCGCAGCCTTTAGCATCGCGAAGAGCTCGGGAATTGTCTTATCCATCCCTTGCATATTATAGTTCATCACGAAGCTTTTGTAGCTTGGTGGTAGTGATTGAAGAACTTTGTCAGTGACACTATCATTAGGAAGATTAACTCCCAGTTGAGTCAAGTGGTTGTGGTACCCAGACATTCTGAGTATATGTTCACTGACAGAACTATTCTCCTCCATTTTGCAGCTGTAGAACTTATTGGAGACTTCATATCTCTCAATCCGGGCATTTGCTTGAAATATTAACCTCAACTCCTGGAACATCTCATATGCTCCATGACGTTCAAAACATCGTTGAAGTCCCGGTTCTAAGCCGTAAAGCATGGCACACTGAACTATCGAGTAGTCATCAACACGCGACTGCCAGGCATTCACAATGTCTGCAGTTGCTGGCGCATGTGGTACACCTAGCGGTGCTTCCAGGACGTAATTCTTCTGTGCAACAATGAGGATAATCCTCAAGTTACGAACCCATTCCGTGTAGTTGCTTCCTTCATCTTTCAACTTAGCTTTCTCTAGGAACGCATTAAAATTCAATGGAACAGTAGCACGGGCCATTTATCTACAACAACATAGACATGAAAAATACTATCAGGTACTAAGTTCATGATAAATTAAAGTTCAATTAATCATATTACTTAAGAACTCCCACTTAGATAGACATCCCTCTAATCATCTAAGTGATCACGTGATCCATATCAACTAAACCATGTCCGATCATCACGTGAGATGGAGTAGTTTTGAATGGTGAACATCACTATGTTGATCATATCTACTATATGCACTACAAAAAAATACACTTTCGTGATGATACGTGTTTGTCACAGTAGGTCACGTTTTTTGTCATGCATGTACATCCATGACGATTTTATGACAGAATGAAGATAGCCACACATGTGTTGTCGTAGAAGTGTTCCCTGACATTACCAAAATTATCATCACGGAATTGTCCACTTCCATGACGATAAATCGCGCGTCACAGAAGTGCTTTCGTCAAGGGTGACCGACACGTGGCATCCATCGTAACGGGTCGCCGTTAAGCTATCGGGTCCGGTTTTGGATCCGATAACCCATTAACAGCCCGGACCAATGGGAATTTTCCACGTGTAAAATTCTGATTTGCTGGAGGAAACACGTGTCAGCTCGTCAGTGGGTCAGATAGGCGCCTATGATATGTCGACACGTGCGATGGCCCACCACTGGCCCATTTAGCTTACATAGGCCGGCCCGTTTGACTTGGTCAAAAGTTAGTGGGCTGGCCCATGAAAAGCCTGTTAACGGTCTCTTCGCAAATAGCCCATTTTACGGCCTGGTAACTCACGACCCGTTAGGGCCTACATGAAATCGGCCCAACAACATCATGTGGGCCGTCGAATATAACACCAGCCCGTTTCATTTTCGGCCCATGTATGGCCCACGATGTCTTTCGGGCCATATAAGGCCTTCGGATCTTTAGGCCCTTTAGAGGCCCACGGTGACTCTAGCCCATAATAAACAGTAAATTTCTTTGTACCCATTAACGGCCCATGATTCACATGGGCCGTTTCCAGCCCATGTTACCTTTCGGCCTACTGACGGCCCATACGTTCTTGGGCTCCTTTCCGGTCCTCGATTACTTCCAACCCGTTACTGGCCTCTTGCCTAATGGGCCAAATTTGGCCCGTGGCAAGAGTCGGCCCGTTTCTGGCCTGTTAACCCGTTGCGCCGTTTCCAGCCTGTCCTATATTTTGGCCCATTAACGACCCGTTATGCCTGTGACAAAATTAAGCCTTTGCTGTCCTCCGGCCTGTTAACGGCCCATGTAGACCCATTTATCCGATGGCCCGAGGCCCACCGATGCTAAGGCCCTGTTGGAGGCCCATTTATCAATGGCCCGTAGGAGGCCCATGGATCCTACAGCCCATAGCAGGGTCAAGGTTACCATGGTCCATATATGGCCCATGGTTGTTGCGGCCACTAGCAAACCAGGGAAAAAGAAGACTAGGAAATAAATAGGCCCAAAACTAATGCTAGGCTATTAAGGCGATTGCACTTATGCACAGATTACATCCACTGGGCATCAAAGATCACCACCAGTGCAAATATAGGGAACACCCTACACTATACAAAAATGGCTTGTTGTTTTCTTCAGCCGATGGCTGCACGTTAAGAACAAATTTTGTATCACAACAAAACAAATTACAACTATAAAACAAAAGGAAGGTTGGCATAAAAGTTAACAGTCTGGCAAATAAATGCACCACCAGAAGTTCAGAAGCTCAGTTCATTTAACCTGACTGTTACATTTTCATGCTGCATTGTCCGATGGAGCACCATAACCTTCGCCTTCATTTCTCCTAGGCTCCTGAACAACATAGCAAATGTCTGATAGTCTGGTTTCAAAACCATGCATATCTTGACGACATCGAACAATGTATGTCCTTGTTTCACAAAGGGTCTTTGTTAGGGAATGGAATTATGTCTGGAGCGCAGATATAACATTGTTTTGAGCTTGCATATCTTGATCATGAGGCGGTTTGGACGAGATTGCCTTAACAGCCAACCCAGTATTATGCAGGAATGTGCTTTTGGCACTATTAGTGGACAGGTACTGACCCACTACAGCAAGAGCTGACATTGCGGTTATAGTTGCCTCGCCACCTTCAGAAGGTGGCGGTTCCACCATTTTTTCCATAGCTTGCTGAAAAGTTCAGTTTTTACATTAGTAGTACCAGAATTGAAGATATTAAGGAGGCAGCAAAACCAAACAAAATAGCTTCGGTCTATATACAGAACTTATTCTGGTGAACCAATGTAAAATATTAGTTGTATTTTACTGCAAAGTACATAATAAAACTAGGTTCCAAACATATGACCATATACCATGGCTAATGTATTGTCTATTTCTTCACATTGTATTGACAGCTAAGGATAAAGAGACAAAGTTTATAACACAGTAAGCATAGTATGACATCATTCATATCACAAAACAACTGAGAACAGACAAACATGCAATTGTAATGTTGTGTGGGCAAGTCCAGCACGGAACTAGATTACAGGTCAAGATCAAAGGAACATCACTCCTCTCTTTTAAACCTTGTAAGGTGCAATGATACGCTAAGACAATTGTGTATAAAATTGAAAAGAGTAATAGACAGTGGCTGCAAACCATGAAGTTCAAGGCACGAGTCAGAGTAAGTAGTAGTTAAAAGGCATGAGGATTAAGGACTTACAACAGCGGCTTTGACTGGTGTAGTCATGCCCTTCGTCTTGCTGGTGTGACAGTCCTTGAAGATTTCCACAACATTTGGTTCAGGTACTTTTTGGTCCTTGCGGGCTTTCCTTTGCATTTGGAACAAGTCAATATAGATATGATAATATGGTACAGCGAAAAGAGTGAAACAATAGCTAATTACAAGAGCCTCGCAGTGTGCAATATAGCTACGAGATCCTGTCGTCTGTTGGAATTTCACTTTCGTACGGTTGGCCTTGTTCTTTGAACAGTTCACCTACAAGAAGATAGATTTGGGTGGCACATGCGTAAATAGGACTTCAACATGTGATCTGATCACATATATATAATGTACCTGGTACTTTGGATCAGACCAGTGTTTAATGAGACCTCTCCAGTCTTCATCCGATATATTTTCCACTGGAGATGTCTGGGCAAGTTCACCGTTAGCCTTGCCTTCAAAGTGAGTTTTCCTCAAGTTATACCGATACTGTCGGAGAGCAGACTTGAAAACGTGGGTGCAAGCTTGTCTGGTTGCATCATCTTGGCTATCCAACTTGAACCTCATCTATTGAAAATTATGGGAGTCTCATTATCAGCAACCTAGAAAGTATGGGACAGAGCAAGATGATATTACTAGTTTCCATACATAACCATACTTACAGATAAATGGTCGAGGAAGGTGTTGAACTGGGTTTTGTCTTTGTCATTCCTATACTGAATCCATGTTGGGAGGATACATACATGACACCTAACGGCAACCGCCGCCTCCGATACTAACTTGGCTGACTCTGTAGCATCACGTGGCCTTTTTAAACCTGCCTCAAAACGGATCTCCATTCTTCCCCCTCTAGATTTAGTTAACCTATCAAGCATTATCCCTGATGTTTGTTTCCTCTTGCGCCTAGGTGCTAGTCCAACAACGAACATAGGAAGTGTTAGTGTACATCAAACTGTGAGACTACATATAAAGAAGCATGCAACTGTAACTTGACTCCAGCAACTACCTTCTTGCCGTTGAAGCTCACAAAGTTCATCTGACTTGCCAACTCATCTTGTGTCAAGAGTGCTTCGGAAGTAGTGTCAGATGGCAAGGGAGCTTGGGAACGTGCTGCTAGCTGAGTTGACCAACGAGTAAATCATGGAGCTGGTGGTACTGTGGAAGGTGTTGCAACAACTAGGGCTATCTTTGCTTGTTTGGTGGCAGCTATTTGTTTCTATTTGGCTTGTTCTGCAGCTCGTGTAGCACGGGATACCCTGTTTGTACAATTCCCCGCTGGACTTTGACCTTCTATTGCACCATCAATACCAGCAGAATCTGCAGGATTCTTCCGCTTCCCTTTCCCTGTCATTCTGTGTTCCTTCCTCTTTCTCTGTGCCATGTTAAGTCAAGCCGACATAAAGACATTTCACTAAATTAGAAGCAATGCAATGGAAGGTAGACACCATATGAAAGATGCTACAAATATCGCTCTGCCAAGTCAACAGTGTCTCATCATAAATGGCGTTTAAACAAATGCGAAGCAGTACAAGAAATAAATCATATGCAAGATGCAAACAACATCACACTACCAAGTTAAAGGTCTCTCGTGATTAGTGCCATTGCATATTCCCAGCATTGCATATTCACAGCTTATGATGTGTAAACTAAGGAGAAGGCATTTCAAGAAATTAGAAGCAATTAAAGCCAGACACCATATGAAACATGCAACGAATATCACTCTACCAAGTTAAAACTGTCTCGTCATTAGTGCCATTTCAACAAATAGAAGTAGTATAAGCTAGAAAATAATGCGAGATGTAACCTATATCACACTCCCAAGTCAAATGTGTCTTATGATAAGTGATTGTTACAGGTTACACAACAGTAGTACTTTGATGTAAGAACATGGTGTGATAGACATATATTGTATGTTCTAGAAACAGGAACAAGTGTCTTATTCACAAGTATAATGTGTAAAGTAAGCAGATGGAATTCAACAAAATTAGAAGCAATAGAAGCTAGACATCATACATAACATGCAACCACATATAACAGTGCCAAGTTAGAGGGAGCACCTGTGATGGTGCACTAGGGGAGACGTGCTCATCATCAACACAGCTACGTTGAGTGTCTATGCATGTGTTGTCTTGGAAATCATCTTGGGGGGATGGAGAAGTAGAATCTGTAGAGGCCCTCAGTTTGGAAGGAGCACATTTATCCGCTGCCTTGCTAACTTCCTTCCGCTTTATCGATTTTGAATTGTCAAGTAAAACCGACAAGAAAAAGCAATAAAATTCACTCTTCAGAACTCATTCGTGCATGATACTGACAATCACTACTTTGATGTAAGGCAAACACATGATACCAGGATGGAATAATACGAAAAACAGGACGACATGGCATATTCACAACTGTTTGTGTAAACTAAGCAGAAACCATTTCAACAAATAAGAAGAAATGCAAGCTAGACACCACATGAAAGATGCAACCAATATGACTCTGCCAAGTTAAAAGCGTCCCATCATAAATGGCATTTCAACAAATTAGAAGCAGCGCATGCTATAAATCATATGAAAGATGCAACTAATACCACACTGCATATACTAAAAGTGTCTCGTCATATTGATTGATGCGGGATACAAAAAAACAATAGTTTTATGTAAGGACATGCTTAATAGACAGATGTACTATGTACTAAAAACAGGAAGGCATGTCACATTAACAGGTATAATGTATAAACTAAGCAGAATAGCACATGCAATTTAACCAGATTGGAAGAATTACAATCTAGACACCATATGCAACATGCAACCACATATCACGCTGCCAAGTTAGAGCAAGCACCTGTGATGCTAGTGTAGGGGAAATGCGGTAATCAACTATAGAGCTACGTTCACTATCTTCATCTAGCCTTGATGTTTCTTGAGAATCATGTGGGGAGGCTGACGCTGCATTCTTTAAATGAGGATCTTTTCTCACAGTAGTCCACTGGCCTGACTGCCTCATCATAAGTGATTGATGAGGGATACACAAGAACATTAGTTTGATGTAAGAACATGGTTAATAGATAGATGTACTAGTATGTACCAAAAACAGGAAGGCATGTCATATTCAAAGGTATAGTCATTACTAGGGAAAACCTTATACACAAAACTTTAGCAGTAGCGCTTGTTAAAAAAGCGCGCTACTGCTGCATAGCAGTAGCGCGTGCAGAATAACCACGCTGCAGATACATATAAAGCAGTAGCGCATCCCATGGTAAAAGCGCTACTACTAAAATTCCCACCACTAAGCCGATAGGCTACACATAGTAGTAGCGGTCTTTTAGAAACAGCGCTACCGCTAATATTGTTGTAGCAGCGCGTTTAGGTGTAAGGCGCTACTGCTAACGAAAATAAAATGAAATGAAAAACAAGTAGAAAAGTAAATGAAAATGAAAGAAATAGAAATAAGAGAAAGGAAAAAAATAAAATGAAAGAAAAATAAATGAAAAAAGGGAAAAAAAGAGAAAGTCATAGCAGTAGCGCGTCTCTGAAAACGCGTTGCAGCTAACTTAGCTATAGCGCGTTTTCAGAAACGCGCTACCATTATGTTTCACTTAACCCGCGGTTTCCCTCCCCCCGACCACCACTTCTCCCCCACATCCATCGCCCCACTTCGCCGTCGTCTCCCCAATTCGCCGTCGCCCCACTTCGCCGCCGTCTCCTACCGGCGTGGACACCCACAACCTCACCGTCTCCCCCCGAGGCCGCCCTCATCCTCACCGCCGCCGCTCGAGGCCGCCCTCAGCCTCACCGCCGCTGCCCGAGGCCTCCCTCGACCTCACCGTCGCCTCCGTCGACCTCACCGGCGCCCGAGCCTGCCCAGGACCGCCGCTGCCCGAGCCCGAGCCCGCCCTCCCCGCCCCTGCCTCCGTCGCTGTCGTGGTTTTGTCACGGCAGATGTCCTTAGTGTCAGGACTTAGTCGCGAGGCCAACGCATCTATGTGGTAGCTTGAGAGGGGTTGAGCGAAATCGAGAGACGCAACACAAGACAAGGATTTAAACAGCTTCGGGCCGCAGGAAACATCATCCGGTAATAACCCTACATGCTGTTTGAGGCTAGGTCTCATTATGATCACGAGGGAGTCGCCGGTAAACCGGCTCTTTGTGTCTAGCCCTAGAGATTATTTATTCTTGCCTGTCGCTTGTCCCTCTTTGGGGAGCCCTGCCCCTCCTTATATATGTTGAAGGGGCGGGTTACATATGGAGTCCTATTAGGATTAGGACTAGTCTACCTTCTAATACAAACCAGATACAAGTCCGGGTCTTAACTCCTTATAAGGTAAATATTCCTTATGCCTTTCCTTGTAAACCGGCCCACCATAGTATGAACCGGCCTTCATGAACCGCCCGTTGGGCCACCGGCTCTTGTCTCTCCTCTGACCCACCTGCCGGATTACCAATGAATCGTAAACCGCCAGGTCCAAACGGGTCGCCAGTGAATCGTCAAGTCTTAGCCGGGACTCAAGTAAACCGCCAAGTCCGGCCGGGTTATATTTCCGGCCGGTTTACGCCGCGGGGTATATCCCTGACATTAGCCCCAAGTTTAATTTGGATTTATCCATGTTAAACTGATCCTGCAACATAAACACTAGTACGAATTTGACAGGTTGCACTCCGGGTTAAATATTCTTGCAAACCGGCATCTGATCATCCTTAAGTCCTTGTTATTTCCTTCTTCTAGAAAATCCGGGTCATTAGATCAGCTTCATAAACAATTTGCTTGTAGAAAAATTATTGTAAACAAACAATCCATTTGACTTCGCCTTCAATGCGCTGACTTGACAAAAATATTGGTCTTCAAATATTCAACTGATATCCCCCGGTTTGAAAATGTAGAACTTGCCGGTTTATGATTACCAGCATTGCCAGGTTATAAAAACTGATAATTCCGGGTCATGATTGTTGCCAACGCCGGTTCATGATTGTTGCCAACGCCGGTTCATGATTATTGATGATGCCGGGTTGCAGACACAGGGTCATAATGATTGGTGATGCCGGGTCAATCTGGTTTGCTCAAAACAGATAATTTGAAAATATTTCTCCGATAATAATATAATAAATGTAGCCCCCAAGTCTTGAGCAGAACAAAGTGATGGATTAAGACTTGCTTCAATATAAATACTGCCAGTTTTGAAGAAAGCCATGTTGTTCATCCCAGTTACTAGTCACAACTGAATACTCCATATATGTAGTCCCCAAGTGCCGGGTTGTCATGCTTGCAGCAACCTGGGACTTGTAATTGCTTATAAAAACTTCAATCAGTGTAGCCCCCAAGGGCCGGGTCATTATGCAATAATGAGCAGGTACTTTGTAAATATAATCATGTAGACTTGAGCAGTGATGTGTAGCCCCCAAGGGCCGGCTTAGTAAGATAATAATGAATCGGGACTTGATATATACTTCAAAAATAACATCTTATACTGTAGCTTCCATCGTAGGGCTTGAACCCATGTCCACAAGGTTAATAGCTTTGTGCTTTACCAACTGAGCAATGGACCCTTTAATATAATGGATTAATGCTTGTATACCTTGAATGTTTGACAAGAGCAATTGGTAGCCCCCAAGGGCCGGCTCATTATGATGTGATGAGTCGGGTATTTAATAAGATGAGCAAAAAATGACTTTGCATTAGCCCCCAAGTGCCATGGCGCATGCTGGCAGTGACATTGCATATTTCATGTAATCTCAGCTTGAATAATGTAGCCCCCAAGTGACGGGTCATAAGCCTGTAGCGACTCGGGACTATTCCTTCAATTGTAGAATAAATCATATCCATTGATAATATAATAGCCATTGCGCTAAAGCGACTTTGAAAACCTTAATCATAATACTGGTTATTGATAACCATAATAAAAATCAGCCATGTAGGCTATTTGAAGATTTGAATAAGATAATCCAATGATTTATGAGCGCATGATTCCAATGGCGCAATCCAAATATATACTGGCGACTTATAGTCTCAAGCCAGGCCGGGTTAACAAACACTGAATAATTTCTCATCATACACTGGCGACTTATCGTCTTAAAGCCAAGCCGGGTTAATAAACACCGGTGATTTATAATTATGCTTTATTCAACCTGTTTCTGCATACAACAAATTTAAAGTGTCCGGGCGGTTTACCGCCGGATGGGTTATAATGCCCAACATATAACCTGGGTTGATAACCAAGGTTGCACTTAAGAATAATCAAGTATGAAATATATCATACCTGTGACATTGAATCACATCGTTGGTTTACCAACTTTTTATAGTAAGGGTGATAACCCAAATCTTGAGTACTGATAACTCCTTCCATATTGTGCCGGTTTATGATAAAACCATATCGGGTTATGATAAACACCGGGTTATCCATATGTAATACTGACAAAAATTAGTAGAACTTCCTCTTTGGAATAGAAATGGGCTATTTCTACATAGGGAAAGTCGTGTGCAATGAAAAATGCAAGCACGATTTGGGGAGGGATTTTTCTCTATTGTAACAAGGAAGAATTATCTACTCCATCCGACTAGTTCCGGGTTCGAGTCGAAACCAGACCGGGTTAATAACACCAGATTATAATTGATCATGTATTTTCAACTTGTAATTGAAAGCCAAGCCGGGTCAATGAACGCCGGTTTAACAGAAAACATCATAAGCTTTGTCAAAAGAGAGAAAAACTTAGCAAAAAGCAAATGAAAACTTGTAGTCGAGGCTTTTCACGGGCTGCCAGGCCCCAAATTCGAGGATTTTCATGGGCTGCCAGGCCACTGAGTTAAACCATTTCACAAAGCCTTTTAAGATGGTCCTCAATCCTTAACCAATCATCGTTTTAACTTGACAAGTTCAGGGTCCTTTTCTGGAGTAACTTGCCAAAGTTCGAAGGGTCATAACAGGTTTACCTGGGCGGAGTGACTTACTTAAATAGGCAGGCTAACCCGGGGTTTTAGGTGTATACACCAGGCTTCCAAGCCATGGCTTGATAGCCTGTTACAAGTGTAGATTCTTTGTTCATTTCGACAGCAAAGAATCCCCAAGTAACATTTTGAGCTGTGCTCAGTGGGTGCCTATGTTTGAGTTGTTGCTTTACAACACTCTCTTTGGCCCCGGATTGATTTGGCTTTGAGCCGATCAAGAGGTGTGACTATGGTTCGGATACGACCAAGCCCCCAAGTGATGTTGTGGCATTGCACCGATAAAGAGGTGTAGCTATGGTTTGGATAAGACCAAGCCCCCAAGTGATGTTATATAAAGCTTTGATAAGCTGAATCAAGGGGTAAACCGGACGCTGTTTTATAAACAGAAGCCCCTATGTAATCATTAATATGATAAGCCAATAAGGTAGGATACCCATGTTTGAACCGCGCATCATGGCAGCAGGTCCTCTTCGGCAACCTTTAACTTTTGCAAGAGATAAATTCTTCTTGAACCGGATGTTAAATCGGATATTGAGAGCTTCAAAGCTTTGTGGGAGACATCTTTCTCTTGAACCGGATTTTAAACCGGAATCTTCATTTTCAACTGGAAATTTTCTGACGGCCTTTAAACTCGAACTTGTGAGAGATTAATTCTTTCTGAACCGAAAATTCTTAAAACGGATTTGAGAGCTTCAGAGCCTTGTGGGAGAACAGATTTCCCTTGAACCTGATTGTAAACCGGATATTTGAGAGCTTCAGTGAGACTGACTTCCCTTGAGCCGGATTTTAAACCGGAATCCTTTCTGATGACCCGGAACTTCTTCATTGAGCCGCGATTTTGTAACTGTCATATACTTTATAAGCCGGAAATTTTCTGACGGCCCTTAAATTTTCATCAATATAACAGTAGCCTCCAGGACCGGGTTATTTTTTCCTCCATCGTGCTGGGGTTCTTAAATTTTCTGAAACTGGCAAGATTTGCTGAATCATGTCATCGTAGCCCCCGAGTCTCAAAGGTGACTCGAGGAGTTGGCTTGAGACTCTCCATATTTGACCGTGATGTAAACCGGCATAACTTGTATATCATTGGTGTTGATAGCACGATGTGAATCCACAGAAGGTTGAGGTGACTGTGGTGGGTTATAAATGATCCTGCATGAGCCGTGTCAGCAACTCGGCCAATGGTTCCTTCCAACTGGTGATTTGAAGTTAACCAAAAACTGTAGTGGCGGCGACTTGTGCGCCTGCCCATTGAACCACCCAGGGCAGACGGCCGTTGATAGTGTATGATAATTTGCCTCCATTTTGTTGAAAGAAAACCGGGCTACCCAAGCTGTGACTTGTTCATACTCCAATAAACAGCTCATGCAGACAGGTGCGGCCTGGTATGTTGATGTAGACCAGGCCGCGAGAGACGGACATCAAAGACGACCGCAGCATCAGAAGCAACATAGATGAGTCGGCCACGGCATTGTATGCCGGTGCGGACAAGCAAATTGTCCTCCTCGTTGTAAACCGGCGCGGACGCGTGAACCGGCCGCAAGAGCGGACGGGTGAGTCGTCCGTGGCATTGTAAGCCGGTGCGGACGCGCGAGTCAATCACAGGCGCAGTCCCGGCTAGTTGATGTAGACCGGGCCATACGGGTGGCGGCTTGTGCGCGTCCATTCATCGGGTAATATGTTACGGACTATCGCCGGGCGGAATATTGTCAGCCCGTGCTCCATGCCCATGGTATAAAGTGAATGATTGTCCTGTATATAAAAATACACAAACCAACGTAATTGTTCCTTGATAAAAATAATATGTGTCAAAAATAAACTTAGATAGAATTCACCTGATATGTTAGGCCGGAAATTATCCGTTGCAGAGTTGATGATCGCCTCGGTGACACTAAAACCACTCACGACCGAGTCGGCCGTGAGAGCAGACAGATGAGCCGGCCGCGGCGTTGTAAGCCGGTGCGGACGGGCGAGTCAACCGCAGGCGCGGCAAGCCGTGTGGGCGGGCGAGTAACCGCAAGCGCGGTAATCCGCTCGGACGGGCGAGTTAATGTAGACCGGGCCACAGAGGCGGCAACTTGCTCACATCCGTTCTTCGGGTAGTGTGGCACGAATGAAAATGTTGCTGCAGAACGTTACCAGTGCGTGCTCCATACCCGCAGTATAATGCCTCCAATTTGAAATGAACAATTGTCCTGCGAAACAATATTACGTGCCCAAGTAATTGTTCTAAAAAGAATTAACCGGCTGATAAAATACAGAGGAAGATGATGCATTGGGATGACAAATGATCTTTGCACGTCCATAATTTAGCTGGGATATGGAATCCAACAGCAACATTAACGATGACTTAATCCACGTCCACCTTTTTTCAATCGTTCAATCATCTCCCCACCTTTCTTTTCTTCAAGCGGCAACCAGCAGGAGAGCGAGCCTGGGGGCAACGGCTCAGAGGCAAAACCAGGCAGGGGCGACTCGAGGCGCGGTAAGTCGTGCGGGTCAATGGGGACGGAGGTAGCGCACTGGTGACTTAAGACCGGTCCCGACAGAAGAGGAACAAGGGCGCGGGCGTGGGTGGTAAACCGGCGCGAGCAGACGACAGCAGCTGACTGCAGTGGTGAACCGGCGCACGAGGAGCAGCAGTACTGAATCAAGACGGCGACTAAGGCCAGACTGACTCGGGCGATTCAACCATGCAGCTATGGGAGCGACTCACAGGCTCAGAGGCGAGGCCGGTTCGGAAGCTGTAATAAGGGCACTCCGACAGCTCAACACAGTGCGTCCGCCGCAACGGCGGGTTGGAGAGGCGCGACCATAACCAGTTCAGTGCGGCCACGTGGGGCAGATCCCGCGTGGCAATTCGTCCACGATGGCGGAGGGGCCAAGGTGGCCTGCATGGCACAACAGCAGAACGGACTAACAGAGGCGGTTCGGCCAGGGTTGAGTCGGAGCGGAGCTGTTGACCTGACCAAGGTGTGGTGCTGCTGGTGCGAGGCACGGTCAGGCCAGGGTGGCGACTCAGATGTGACAGGCGGCAGGTGCTACGACTGTGGATGCCTTACTCGGCTTGCATTGATGCTTCTGGTCGCATGTCTTTGTCAGAAGTGGTAACTGAAGACTAAACAATTTTGATGTGTAGCTTCACATCACGTACTAGTACTAGTATTTTTCCTTTGGTTTCTCAACCATGTAGTCAGCAACGTATTGCTGAGATGCCACGAGACTTGATGGTGCAGGATATTAAATCCACTTTTTGCTCTGTGTTCTACTAGTTCACGAATTGATGTCTGCTGGTTTGCTTTGGTCAACGCGCAACACACGTTAATCTCTCTCTCTATAATCTTGATGGGTGTGCTCGGACGAGCGATGGCCTGAAGTTGAGACCAGGGTGGCCCGGCAATAAGGACGACGACGACTCAGGTCAGACCCGAGGCGGAGCCGCCCGGCAACTCGGGAGACGGGCGCGCGGCCAGTGAGTCCGAGTCCGGATCAAGTTCGAGCCCGGCTTGTACCATATTGTTATTCTGGAATCTCTCCCTGATGCTTCTTGAGTCTTCGCCTGATGCATCGGAGTTGATTTAGTCAAAACTTCCTCTCATTAGAACTCACGTACTAGAGGTAGCACATAGTACTATTCCAAAATCCATCAGATCTCGTAAACCGTGCAACTACTAGTACTTGACCGTCACTTCCGTGAGTGTAGCAGCAGCAATGATTCAATCCTCTCGGGAGTTGATGCAGATCCTTACAACTGATTTTTCTTCATTCGGAAATTTGCAAACTTCTCGATCTCTGAAGAAAATCCCTCCAAGAACTCAACATCACCGTGCGCAGGCCCCATGGTGGGCGCCAACTGTCGTGGTTTTATCACGGCAGATGTCCTTAGTGTCAGGACTTAGTCGCGAGGCCAACGCATCTATGTGGTAGCTTGAGAGGGGTTGAGCGGAATCGAGAGACGCAACACAAGACAAGGATTTAGACAGCTTCGGGCCCCGGGAAACATCATCCGGTAATAACCCTACATGATGTTTGAGGCTAGGTCTCATTATGATCACGAGGGAGTCGCCGGTAAACCGGCTCTTTGTGTCTAGCCCTAGAGATTATTTCTTCTTGCCTATCGCTTGTCCCTCTTTGGGGAGCCCTGCCCCTCCTTAGATATGTTGAAGGGGCGGGTTACATATGGAGTTCTATTAGGATTAGGACTAGTCTACCTTCTAATACAAACCGGATACAAGTCCGGGTCTTAAATCCTTATAAGGTAAATATTCCTTATGCCTTTCCTTGTAAACCGGCCCACCATAGTATGAACCGGCCTTCATGAACCGCCCGTTGGGCCACCGAGTCTTGTCGCTCCTCTGACCCACCTGCCGGATTACCAATGAATCATAAACCGCCAGGTCCAAACGGGTCACCAGTGAATCGTCAAGTCTTAGTCGGGTCTCAAGTAAACCGCCAAGTCCGGCCGGGTTATATTTCCGGCCGGTTTACGTCACGGGGTATATCCCCGACAGTCGCCGAGCACCTCCCCGCCAGCGTCTCTCCCCTCTCTGTAAGCCCCCCACCCCTCCCCCCACCACTCCTCTCTCTCTCTGCATTTTAGAGCAAAAATGAGTAGAGAAAGAGTTGGTTTATAGCAAAAAATTTAGTTTAGAGCAAAAGATGTTAAGTAGTAGATGTTAGAGCAAAAATTAGTTTAGAGCCAAAAAATTGGTTTATAGCAAAAGTTAGTTAGGGCAGTAGGGTTTAATTAGGGTTTTTGTTTTCACAGATGTTTTTTTAAAAGAAAAAATGAAGAAAATGTTGTAGCAGTGCTGCTTGTAGTATATAGTGATACTAGTATATGTTAATTAGGTTAGGGCAGTAGTGGTACTAGTAGATGTTAATTAGATGTTTTTTAGTTAGGGCAGTAGGGTTTTGCTAGGTTAATTAGGTTAGTAGTGCTGCTAGTAGTAGTGGTACAGTAGGTTAATTAGGTGAAGTTAAATGAATAACCTAAATGAATGTAGTTAGTAGTTAACTGAATTTTTTCCTTTCATCATTATAGAGCACTAAAGTTAACGGAATTTTGTTCTATTAGTAGTTAAATGAATTTTCTTCTACACTTAGTTTTTGAATTAGCTTGTGAAATTTGGACATGTATCTTTGGACATGTGGTTTCTCGTGTATATTTGGACATGTGTTGCGGTGTCGAAGATGGATATTTGAACAATGTTTCCAGGGAATGAAGCCAAGTGGCCTATGTTTTGCCGGAATGTTGATTCATTTCCTTTCCGGAAAATTTTAGGTGCTCGATTTGTCCACTTTTTAGCAAAGGTCATGCCAAAATTTTCCGTGAATTTCGGCATGACTTGTGTTTCAAACTAGGACATATCGAGTGCCCGGGATTTGCCGCACCTGGAAGGAGTCAACGTTCCTGCAAAACATAGGCCTTTTTTATGTCATTATTCATTTTATTAGGTCTAGAATTAATTGACTATATTTAATCGTAGGAAACATGGCTAGCAACGATGAAGGACAGGGTTCTGTTGATTGCGACGACGTCTACCAGGTGGCAGACGAATTTTTGAGGGAAGCCGACGATCAACGGATGTTGTTGCTGGGCCCACCTGTCGCATCGGGGACTGATATCCGACATGCAGACCGGCGATGAGACTGAGACCGGCGCCGAGACTGGCGCCGACACCGGCGCCGAGACTAGCGGATCTGTTCTAGAACCGAAAGCAAAGTGGCCACGACACCCAAACCAGCTCATGACTACTAGACCGGTGGTCATGGAGATGGACGATGGCATTTTTGAGCCAATAGTGCCCGTGGAAGCGTGATCGTGCTACGACAATCAAATAGGCTGCATCGTATGGACAACCGCCACCATCAACGATGAGAAACTACAGAAGATAGATAATATGAGGTCCTCCCTCCTAAGGAAGCTGCACCAGATATTCTTGTTCCCGGGCCGGAATGAAAAGGATTATAAAGATCCAGATAAGGACCCGGCAATGAAGAAGATAAACAAACACGCCATGACCAATTTTAGCGACCTGGAAAGCAAGGGTGAAACATCGGATCGTCAACAAAAAGGAACCCTACTCCGACATTGTAAAGGATAATCCGACAATCACGGAAGAGCACTTTGAAATATTCAAGGCGGCTTGCGAGGCCAAAGCTGCCAAAAAAAGTCAAAGTACATGAAGGTGCTTCAATAGAGGAACATGGGGTGCCACCACCTCGGAAGCCGTGGTTACGGCGGGAAGAGGTCCATATGGGCCAAGGAGGACGCGGAACGCGAGAGTCTGGGCATCCCAGGCCCCTTGGCGGACTTCACCGTCCCGCAGGAGCGTGACGTCCTCAGGGCATGGCACCATTGGGACTCAGTCAAGAAGGTTTTCGAGACGGACCCGGTCACGACGGAGTTCATGAGACTGCTGGTAATTTTAGTTTCTGATCAATTCAACTGCACGTTAGTCATATTTGTAAATGATCCTTGTTCCTTTTGCAGAGAGAGCAGCACAGGATTGCGGCCGAAAGCGACTCGCCGTCTGAGGTGTTGGCGAGGCCCAAGTGAGACACTCCATTCAACCGGGCATTGAACATATTGAAAGGACTCCCGGTGGAGACTCGGCCGTCGTATGGACGCGTGCACGGTGTCGTAGACGGCGCCACGTGGAAGAAGTACTACCGTGAGACCACGGAGGAGAGAAAGGAAAGACGGAGGTTAACTGAAGAAAACATCGACAAGAAGGTTGAGATTGCGGTTGAGAAGAAATCATCTGAGACAGTCACAATAGTGGTAGCTGCCGCAAAATAGGTGGTTGCAGATATGTCTACTGTGTTGGTTCCGACCTTTTTCAATTGGAGCAGGCAAAATCCAAAAAAAAATGCAGTGGACTTTCCCCTTACTGACTTCTTCGGGAGCAGCTCGACTAGCATTGCACCAGCACATGCACTTGGACCTGCTCCCGTACCTGCTCTGGCACCGGCTCCCGCACCTGCTCCGGCACCGGACGTGCTCGGCGGTGCTTCGTCTTAGGCTGAGCTCGACGCCCTCACGATATCTATCACACCGGCCCTCTTCAATAAATTTATAATCTCCCGTTTCCATGGCCTTTTGGATGTCTCATGTCGCAGACATGTCTTTGCAGGCCGACGTAACCCCGTGCACCATATTGTACACCATCGGCGACCAGAAGGTGGACATGGGGAAGTCGACAATAATGAAGCCGAAAGAACCATTGTTCCACGGCCGGCCGATCCCCCCGGACGTCTTCAAGGTTTCCGTGGCCAGTGTCAAACCAGGCCATGAGAATTTGGCTCCTCTCGTACTAGGGGAATGACAACGAGACCCCACGGCAGCTTGGTGATTGCAATGGGTGGGTCCTGTTGTGGCCAAAGTGTCTGCTTCGTCTGGAGGCGGCCGGGAGGACACCCACGAGCACGCAGTTAGGTATGAACATCAACACCCCACCTACCCAATTAGCGTCGGCTGTCGTGCTGGGTGATAGCGGACGGGGTGAGGAAGTGGCTCCATTAGTCGCTGGTGACGTCGCCATAGATGAGGAGGAGGATGACGAGGACACTCAGCAGTATCTCAATACTGGCGCGTACTCACGGTTTGAGCGTCATGAGTCGGTGCCTGAATTGCCGCCTCCGGAGGCTGAACGTATTATAGACGACCTTCCGGTAGCAAAGAAGCCTAGGAAGAGAGCGAGGAAAGGCAACCAAGCTGCTTCTATGATCCAGTCGCCTCAGCAGCCTCGGGTTCAAGACCGTATAGATATCCCCGGTGCGGCAAAATGGCATATCCCCGGTCAACCAATCCTACCTAAAGCAGCGCTAGGGGGCAGATTCAGCGATCTAAGGAGACTTCATGATGATGTGCCGCGGATAGAGAAAGGCCCCATCGCCTAAAAAAATCCAGGATACCCACTCTATGTGGTTAACGTGCCGCGGAAATTGTCGTACGTCGGCACATTCCCTGCAGAGAAGTTCTTCCTTCGATTCGATTACATCTTCGACATGTTTCACTTGAAGAAGCTGGATTTTACGTTTGTCCGCCTTTATGCCTTGCACATGAACTACCTCATCGGGGTTGAGCAGATACCTCATATCTGTGTCGATGAGCCGTACTTCATGCACGAGGGCTTCTTGGGAGTCTGCGCAGAGTACCATGAATGCGCGAGGGAGTACATTGCCAATTTCATGCTTGCCAATAAGGACAAGCAAGCGATTCTCGTGCCTTATCATCCCCTGTAAGTCATCCGCGTGGATATCCTTCCTTTGATTTCAATCATTCATTTGCACGGTGGAGGCTAATTAATTTGAGGTGTACTTATTTTGCGCAGCGGCGGGCGCGCCGTCCTCATCATCCTCTACCCCCGATACTCCCACACTCTTTACTTGGACTCATCGAAGAACATTAACAAAAAGGATTACACCCACATCAAGTCTGTTCTCGACAGTGCTATGTTTTACTACGGAACACGAGGTGGAGAGGTCAAGGACAAGAAGAAAAGGGATGGCAGGCCTGCCTTCAGCCATAAGACTGACTTCTGCTGCACCCAGCAACCGAGTGATTCTCTTAATGATGGATTCTGTGTCCTACACCACATGCTGGAGTACAGACGGGATCACCAGAACCTTCGCATGTCACCTAGATCCGGCGATGCCCATATTCTGCAATGGGCCAAGAACTTAGGAGATATCAAGGATCATCGACTTCGAGCTGAGTTCTATCACATCCAGCGTGAACTTGCCCAAATCATCATGAAGGAGGTCGTCAAAAAACAGGGATGTTCTACGAAGAAGGACAAATGTCGCGGGAAGACGTCCGAACATGCGTAGCCGCTCAGCGTCTCGACCTGAAGCCTTTCACTAAGCTCAGGGACTATCTCCCTGACTTGGATGGATGGCACGACATGTTGGATATGAAAATGTGTCCGTTTAGTCCATACTTTCTGTATGACGAAACTTTGAGTAGACGAAACTTTATTTGTGATGTAATTAAACCGTCCTCCTCGACTAGCAAAGATCACTCTAGTTAAGGCATTTTGGGTACGATGAACTTTGTTATTTATGCTTATGATATGTTGCTTCTATTTTTGCCAAGTCTGTCTCTTTCTGTTGCTCAACTATATATGTTGCATAACATCGACTCATGTGACGATGCAGGTGTATAGATCATCGATGGCGAAGAAGTGCTACGCCAGGAGTATATGATGAATGGCCGGAATGTCAGGCCCAGGTGTACCGGTTTCCGGTTTCCGAGTGACAGCCAGTAGTTAGTTTAGGTTCACGCTAATGCGAGAAAGGGATACGAACTCATGTACTGCATAGTTCCGCTCTCACTCAAAGTGATAGCTCTTCTCGCGTATATCATTGTTTAGATGGATGACGATGTAGTTGCAAGTAATCGAGACTTGTATCACTATTTTCGAGATGATGATGAGAGACCACTTTGTGTTGGATGATGATTATGATCATGACATGATTTGATGAGACCATTTGTATGTATATGCTATGATTACATTTGTATGTGTATGATATGCTAAAGATTATTGTATAAAGCCTGTTCAAATACAAAACAAATATGCAGAAAAAAAACCAGAAACTAATAAAACTAGCAGTAGCGAGGGGAATAAAGTTAGCAGTAGCGCTTCCTGGTAAAAAGCGCTACAGATATTAGCAGCAGCGCTCTGCAATAAACCTCGCTACTGCTAGCCATGTATAGCAGTAGCGTTGGATGACACGCGCTACTGCTACATGTTAGCTGTAGTGCCTTATCAGTAGCGCGGCATCCCGCGCTACTGATAGGCAAAATACTCGCGCTACTGCTAGGGTTTCCCTAGTAGTGAGTGTGTAAGCTAAGCAGATGCAATTAAACCAAATTGGAAGCAATACAAGCTAGACATCCGGCTGGAGTGGTGAGCATGATCATCTAGGACCTGAGATCCTGGTGGGAGGCGGGCTGCTTCGCCACCATCTTGGTTTTTAGTTGGCTTCCAGGTGATGCATGTCTGTGCTGGGCTTGTCATTGGCTCGGCCAGTGCCCTGACTAGCTATTTGTCTTCCACTACTGCAGGATGCTGCTAATGCGACACTACGATTAGAGACCCTTCGACGAAACTGTGTGCGATGCAATAATCGCAAACAGTGGTGTAAAATAACCGTCAAAAAGGGTGCAAAACGTTTGCGATGGAGGATGCATCAAACACGGTTCAGATTTAGTTGCGTGCGATGCAGGGCATACGGTTCAGCTCAATTAACTATTTGCAATGAGGAGGAACAAAAGAAACGGGCAGCCACATGAAGGTGTGTGCGATGTACAGCATACGGTTCACTCGGATGAACTATTTGTGATTAGGCAACACAAAAGAAACGGACAGCAAGATCAAAGGTGTGTGCGATATACGGCATGTGGTTCACTCGGATGAACTGTTTGTGTTGAGACATGAGAACAAAAATGGTTCAAATGAACAAGATGTGTGTGATACGAGGCAAACAGGTCTGTAATCAGAAACGTGTGCGAAGACCGATAAGAACACAGACGATTACTGCTAACAAGCTGTGTTTGTGGTGAGCAAATGATTGCTGGTATACAATTGTGAGTGATTGATGAAAACATCACCGACGGGTTCCATTGTTTAGTCTGTGTGCGATGTGATTTTCTTTGTCCGCACACCATCTACGCTCTGTCTACAGAGAAACAACATATATACTTAAAAAGACAGCATTGCATAACCAAATTAAGCATACAATTACACAAGTGACTACACACATAACATTTGCACACACCAAAGTAAGCAATTACATGCATACTAATGTAGGAGAAATGAGGATCTAATCATCTACTTATTGTTGCGACAACGCTTGCCATTGCTCTGCTTCCGGCTGGATCCCTGGCCGTTTTGGGGAAGGAGGCACTTCCTCATGTCAACAATCCGCCTGTACATGTCGTAGCTCGTGTACGCCTCCTTGGCCACGTACACGACGTGCGCTTGTCGAGTTTCTCCATCCAGGCCGAGTGCCAGGCATGCTTGTCCTTGTTGCACGAATCCTTCATGTCTCTGTAGTAGGGGTCAATGATAGCCTCGGCAAGGTGAACCAGTGAGTCCTTCTCATGCTCCTTGTTGCCCCAGATCTTGTATTGACCCTAGATGTCGACAAGATTCTGGCAGGCGATGCCCGAACTCTCGAGCGCCTTTACATCGTTGGTGATGTCCACCGTAGCGAACATGTAGTGGGGGCTATTGACGAACCTGGCGATACGCTCGCAAGGCCTTGTGGCCAGGCAATAGTGGTAGACGAGGACGTGGTGGCTCATGCACATCTGGGCGACGGCGACCTTGGGACGAGACCCGGCATGAGCGCGGGTGTACTCGAGGTCGAACCCAACCACCTTGTACTTCTCCTCGGCAAGCAACGGCTCCATGATGTGGATGGAGTGCTCCACCCAGACCGGCTCGTTGGTGTACACCACCGAGAGGTCCATGAACCTTCTGTGGGTGTCCACCACGGCACGCATGGTGAACTACTGCTCGTCGTCGGCAGCCGCTCGGAGCGCCATTGGAGCCGCGCAGGATACCCTCTAAGAATTTCTCGTGGTGGCATGTATGTACTGAAATCCTCCAAAAGAACCTTCAGAAATCATAGTACATTGTCATTGTAACTTGGTCACAAATTGAAATCCCTTATGCTTAATATTTAACAGGAAAGGAACATCACCTCGATATATAGCTTCTCCAGGCACGGAAACCATCTCAGGAAACTGACAACTTGCTCCAGGTCGGGCCCGATAGATTCTAGTGCCAAGACCTTCACTGTGCGCAGTTTCGGGGTCAAGCTTGTCGGAATCATTTTCTGAATGACAGACGAACAAACATCTTCAAAATTAGAAATAATGTTAATTTGTAGGAGAGGTAGAAGGCGGTTGTTGTACCTGAACGGGTGTGGATCCAATAACAAGTTCGGAGTATTTGTCAGACGAGTAGCCCACCACTGTCAATTTCGGCGCAGAAATGACATTGATTCTTGTTGGACCTTCTTGATCAACTACAAGTAATATCTCTAGGCCTACTGGAGTCGCTTGCGGTTCTAGCTCACCCCACCTCCTCTTGTTGGCAGCCCCGTTCTCCACCTCCGGAGTCTCATTGTCAGTAGCGCTTTCTGATAGAAATGGGAGTACATGGAATATTTAGTTAAAACAGGGCAATAGAAAAGTGTATTGGTAACTAGAAGTTATTAGGTAGGAATATAGTAAGAAAAGGGAATAACAATTGGTTGCTTAAATACTACACAATTCATTTGACATTGCTGGGTAAGTCAACATATGCAGATAGTTGAAAAGAAAACTTACTTCAAACAAAGTCTGGACGGATGATTTTGTTGGGGAAGTTAGCATATATCTCATGACCAGGCCCTTCCATGTGCAGTGCAATTTTAGTGCCAACTTTCAGTACATAAAAATTTGCAATTTCATTCCAAAAGCCAGTGCCAAAATAGGAGTCACCACGTTCATCAAGTCTTACAGTAGCAACGATTGTAAATCCATGGTTTGTGTGCAGTATGACATTCCTGGAGCCTTGATGTATGTAAAGGGAAAAATTGTGCACTACATAATCTGTTGCATAGCGAGGGATGTCCTGCAGAAAATGGTAGGATTGTTAAAGAAACTATGGTAACATGCAAATATGGGCCCAAATTGAAAGAACTGTACAGCAGTTGAAATCGAAGGACAAAAGTCTATAATTAAATAGATAGGGTAAACATGATGTCATGGAAATATGAGAGTAACCGAAAGAACAATACATCATTAATTTGCCTAATATAGAAAGAAGAGGGGGGAAATCCCCTTTGACGTATATGGTGCATGTGGCACCTTTTATCCAAATGTAGCAATATTTAGAATATGTTCCGGAAAGTAGGCCATGCCAACCGATTAAGGGTGATATTGAACATACCGCGCGTGCCCTCAAGTTATCTGGTACGATGAGATGGAATCTCTGGTGGCGGTCGCCAAGTCCTGAAGTGTCGGGGCACTGTACATTCTATGAATGAAATAAAACCCTCAAATCAGCTCGAACAAAAATGAATTCACGGCGATTTCCTCCAGGTGATTAAAGGAGGCAGATGAACTGGGATAAGAGATGAGATAATATCTCGTTAAATTAGTTACCTTGTCGTCCATGAGAAAGAACCCTCAGTACGGTAGATTCCCCAACCGAGCAGAGCTAGGTCGACCACGAGCAGCGTCGAGAAAGTCGATGGCGATAGGCGGCGGCAAGCGGAAGTGGCGAAATGCGGTGGGCTTTGCCGGCAGCCTGGCGGCGGCAGCAGGCGTCGAGCTAAGTGTTTACCGCCATGATAGGCGGTGCCATGGCATAGACGCGGAGGAGCTTGTGCAGGTGTGAATGGGGAACGTACCGGAGGGGCCGAGGGGGTGGCGGGCGAGGTGAGGGTTTTTGTGACGTGGGGATGGTGAGGGTTTTCTTTTTTCTTTTTTGAAGTGGGTGGTGAGGGTTTTCTGTCCCACAAAGAATTTTGGGGGTGATGGTTTGCTAGAGCGAACCGTGTGTGATTGACGCAGCAGGCAAAATGAAAGTCATTGCACACGGTTCCAATTTTGGGAACCGTGTGTGATTGACGTACTACCACCGTCCTAGTTTATTGGTCCCCCATTGTAATTTTTACTAAAATTTGGCAAAATATTTAACATACTCAGACATAGATAATAAGCGTACACGTACATAAGCATAGTTCAACCATAAGTACATAGTTCAACTGTCATTAAGCATACTCAAGCGTACATAGTTCGATCCATCCCACATCTCATCTCACATGCGGCCGGCACGATCCTGAAGCTTCTCCGGGTACTCGGCGTACGCGCCATGCGCCACCCTGCGAGAATACTTCTGTTTGAAGGAGCCAACGGCCCGTCCTCTTGCATGCGCCAGAACACTTAGATACGCATCATGAATCTTGTGGTTGCAAAATGGGCATCCATAGCCGTCGTTCCAGGTCCTAATACGCTTGTTATGCATTCCCGCATAAACTCCCTTAGGATTCGCCTTTTGTACCTCCTTTGGGCATCTTCATCCTCGCTGTCCATATCGTCAGACAGCACCTATACGAATAGTAAAACAAATTTGGCATCAAATAACTGATTACATGCCGTGAAGTAGGATTAGGATTTATGGCTATTTATTTATACATATCCAGAGATTGTGGTTCGATTTTTAAGCACAATCGTCTATGTACAGACCAATCTTGAAGAAAATAATGGCACAAACATATGTAGGTCATTCAAAATCAATTGTCAAGTCCTGGCTAGGAATTATTAGCACGAACACTAACCCTAGTAGCAGAAATCATTTGCACAGATGAAACAACTAATCACTTATCACCTGTACCATTCAAACAATCAATACACTACACGGATCTAACAAAACTTACTCAGATTTCATGGATTGGGAGAACATAACCACAGAATTTCTATTCCAAAAAGGGGGAGGCAGGAGTAACCAGAGAAACCTTATGATCTATTTGACACATAAATGGGTATAGATGACTAACCAGCTGTCCTCCGTCGTCCGAGTCGTCGCCGGAGTGGTCGTCCGAGTCGTTGCCGGAGTGGTCATTGGAGTCATCACCGGAGTGGTCGGCAGAGTCGGTGTGGAACTCCGCCTCCGGCTGTGGAAGCTCGATGCCATCGACGACGTCAGGGTGCAGCGATAACTCGTCGGCGGTTGCGGCAACCTCTGTCTCCATCTCCACGCCGTGCTCCGGTGCTTTAGCAGCCCCGGCGTCGCCACTCCCTCCGATGGGGCGCTTTAGCGGCATCCTGATGCACTGACGGCTTTGATGACTGAGAGCGGCGTCGAGGATGCAAGCGAAGAGAGAGGATTGTGTGTGCGTAGCGAGGATGGGGGTGCGGCCGCTCGGGAGTTGTGGGAGAGAGGCAGGCGGCGGTCAAACCGATGGCTTGCCTCCCGGTGAGCCTGCGCACCGGACTGCTGGCATGCCTACCAAAGTTTCACACAGCTACTCGCACGCCTCCCGATGACACTATGCAGCGAGCATGCCTCCGTCAATTCACACACCTGCACGCACGCCTCCCCGTCTGCCTGCGCGGCGGACTGCTCGCATGCGTCCCGTCAACTCACACGTGCTCGCATGCCACACGGGTCGCGCGGCGGCATGTATATTGTTTTTCTATTTGGATGATTAGTGTTGCCGCTTTATTGCTTAACAGAAGCATGTCACGTATCCATTGTTGGTCTAACACTCATGGTTCGAATAAATAATCCATTTGGGATATTGGTTCCCAATTATTAATAACCTCCCGTTTGTAATTAGATAAAGATTACATCAAAACTGGTCTCAAATTTGACAAAAAAAGTACAATGCCACTTTGTATTGGTGTCCATATGACAACACAATAAGTTTCATGAACTTCAAATAAGTTTTGGATGTACTAGAATTTAAAAATCAAGATTCTCAATATTTGAAATTTGTTGCACGGGGAGTAATCATGCACCCAGTGAGACACATGTGTTTTTGCAATCCATTTAGGTGCACTGTCACATGTGCATGTAGCTCAAATTTGATTTTTGCACATTATACCCATAGAAAATCAATCAATCAATGTACTAAAACGTCTTAATGATCTCTGTGATTTTTTTGAAATTAAAACGTCCCTCCTTTGGTAACATGTATGTTCACCGCGGGATAATTAATTTAACATGCATCGTAGTTGCGGTGGATTCGCGGTGTGTGTGTGGGTGTGTGCGTCTGGGGGTGGCGGGTGGCTTGCAGTACACTACGAGTTGTGAGCCACCGTGTGGGTTGGCCGTTTTGTTAGGCAGGCTGGTGCCACATCAGAGTCGTGAAATCGTTATTTAAAACATTACACAACCCTTTCATACATAAATGTTTTGGCCACATGCAGTCGATGGTTGTCCTACACGACACTCGATACTCGCGTGTGACGCTTTCTGTGGGCCCGCGAGGTCGTCGTCCATCACTTTGACGAACAGCCGGCAGTGAGGTTAATTTGACCAGCAAGGTAGAATCTTTTTTGTTTGTGTTATGGTGGTATATAGTACGCGTCGAAGAGGTGGGAGGGGACTAGCATATATACTATACGTATGCGTCCGTGAACAAGTACACCTCACTCAGTGTCGGGACTTTTTGGTTACCGAGGCACGTGCCACATCAAAATTGTGAAATTGGTTATTCAAACATCACACAACACCTTTTTGGGCCACATGCATATATATCCTAGCTAGGACACTCACGTGTGACGCTTCCATCTGTGGGCCCACGAGGCCATCGTCGATGCATGCATGCATGCATCACTTTGACCTACATCGGGAGAGGTTAATTAATTTCACCATCGATGAGGATTCTTTTGGGTTGTACATATATTACGGCAGGAGCATATAGTATGCGGTGAAGAGGGGGGAAGGGGACCATCATATGTAGTACGCTTGATATGAACCTCGCTCTGTGTGGGTGCATGGTTTACGGTTTTTGAGGCATGTGGCACATCAAAGTTGTGCATTTTGGGTATTCAACATATATATGTTTGGCCCACATGCAAAGCGGTGGTGGTTGTCCTCTCGCACCCACTTAAGCGGTTATCAGCGATATCGATGCTTTCCATCTGTGGGCCCGCTTGGTCCATCACTTCTTTTTGCCTGACAACAAGAGAGGTTAATTTGACTTAGGAGGGGATTATTATTTTTGCTCTGGGATGACATGCATGATACACTTTGAGCACACACACATGCATGTGTACGCATGAATCCCTCCCATCGAGTCGAAGTGGCTAGTACAACGACACCATCATGAACCGATCTCGCTCTGTGTGGGGAGCTAGTGTACGATTTTTGACACACGCGCCAGATCAATGTTGTGTATTCAAACATGCATGCACGCATCACCTCCATACATATGCATGTAGTGGTTGCCTTCGAACGATACACTCCCTCGCGTGGTTATCGGCGACAAGCCTATATATTTGTGGGCCCGCGTGGACATCCATGATCACCTTGACCAACAACAAGATAGGTTGCCATGGCGGATTCTTCATTTGGTTCGTGTTATCGTAGTATAGGTCATGGTGAGATTCAGACCTAATTAAGTTTGAGCGCATATACTATGCACGCATGCATGCATATATGAATCCCCGTCGTTGGCTTGAAGTGTGGTGTAACATACATATGCATCGTCAACCTAACCCTCACTCAGTGTGGGGATTTCTAGTTCGAAATCACGGTGCCACATCAAAGTTGTTCCATTGTTACTCAAAAAACACACCTCTCCATACATATGTTTGGGCCACACGCATGCAGTGGTTGTCTTCGGGGACTAGCTACTTGCGTGATTATTGGCGAGCTAGCCCATCTCCGGGGTCTCATGGACGGCCATGACTTTGACCAACAACAAGAGAGAGGTTGTACGGCCAAGGTGGATTATTCTTGGTCCGTTTTACGATCCATCTTGGTGAGATATATGCCTCTCTGGCCCGCCGACTGAAAGTGTGTGTGTGTGGGGGGGGGGGTTGCTACATCGCACTTTGCTAGGTGAACCTCGGTTGGGGGGCATGCATTCATAGCTTAATTAGGATTCCCTTCGTGGCGACACGAGGGGGTGGGGGGATGCTAGCTACTTCGCACTTTGCTAGGTGAACCTTGGTTGGGGGGAGGGGGCATGCTCATAGCTTAGGATTCCCTTCGTGCCGACATGAGGGGGGCTGCTAGCTACTTCGTACTTTGCTAGGTGAACCTCGGTTGGGGGGGCATGTGCATTCATAGCTTAGGATTCCCTTCGTGCCGACACGAGGGAGGGGTGGCTGCTAGCTACTTCGCACTTTGCTAGGGTGAACCTCGGTTGGGGGGGAGGGCATGCATTCATAGCTTAGGATTCCCTTCGTGCCGACACGAGGGAGGGGGTCTGCTAGCTACTTCGCACTTTGCTAGGTGAACCTCGGTTGGGGGGCATGTGCATTCATAGCTTAGGATTCCCTTCGTGCCGACACGAGGGAGGGGTGGCTGCTAGCTACTTTGCACTTTGCTAGGGTGAACCTCGGTTGGGGGGGGAGGGCATGCATTCATAGCTTAGCTAGGATTCCCTTCGTGCCGACACGAGGGAGGGGGGCTGCTAGCTACTTCGCACTTTGCTAGGTGAACCTCGGTTGGGGGGGCATGCATTCATAGCTTAGGAATCCCTTCGTGCCGACACGAGGGAGGGGGGCTGCTAGCTCTACTTCACACTTTGCTAGGTGAACCTCGGTTGGGGGGCATGCATTCATAGCTTAGGATTCCCTTCGTGCCGACACGAGGGAGGGGGCTGCTAGCTACTTCGCACTTTGCTACGGTGAACCTCGGTTGGGGGGCATGCATTCATAGCTTAGAATTCCCTTCGTGCCGACACGAGGGAGGAGGGGGGCTGCTAGCTACTTCGCACTTTGCTAGGTGAACCTCGGTTGAGGGGGAGGGGGCATGCATTCATAGCTTAGGATTCCCTTCGTGCCGACACGAGGGGGGTGGGGGCAAGCAATACCGTGCGCTTTGCGAGAGAGGTGCCACATCGAAGTTGCATTTGGTATTTGAAAATCAAACCACCCTTTTGATACATAAATTTGGTCCACATGTAAGTGTGTTCGTGTTCCGACCCTCTCCCGGGTCATTTTTTGCCAAATTTATGAACATTAGACAAGTCGAATGACGCAAACAGACACGGTTCACTCAAACTAACCGTGTGCCACGCCGGTGCACCTGTCACGCACACATCCGCACAGTACATTGGGCTCCACGAGGCTACCCCTCTCAAAAATATCTGCCCCCTCGAGGTTTTTCTGTTTCATAACACACGGTTGTTATCTCCGGACTGTGTGCGATGTTTCTTGTTCCCAATCCCGCCTGCATCGAAAATATCTGCCCGCCTCGAGGGTTTTTCTATTTCATAACACACGGTTGTTATCTCCGGACCGTTTGCGATGCACTATCATCAAAATTTTCAATAGCCCGGCATTTCACTCACGCGTAGTAAAATTTTCAGTACCCGCGTCATTTCCTCAAACACCCCGCCCCCCCCCCTCCACACACACACACACCAAAATCTCCTCGGGCGTGCGCGCACACACGCACACACCCTCCCTCGCTTGAAACCCTAGCAAAGTCCCCGCCGCCGCCGCTGCAAGGCCTCCATTGTCAACATCTGCCGGTTTGCCCGTGCAGCTTACCCACCGACCTCCATACCCAGGCCGCTCTGAGTTTCTTAGATGACGCCTGCCAAACGCCCCCTTTCCCACAGAACCCCATCCCCATCCCCCACTCTAGAGCGTCGCAGCCTAAGCCCGGCTACGCTTCCCGTGGATCTCGAGGAGCGACTGGCCCAAAAGAGGTGTATATCGGTCTCTTCGCCCGACGTTGCCGAGGAAGCTGACGACCATTACTGGCGACAGGCACTCAAGCAGCAGGCTAGAGTATGCGGGCATGTCTCATCCGCCGGCTACGACATCGAGGTCATCGACAGCGACGCCCTGAGGTGGGTTGTGTCACATGTTAAGTGGCCCACCCCCAACCCCTCGGGTTCAACCACCGTTGATCTCATCCATGGCCCCGCCGCTGATCTCCTCTGGCTCGCTGTCAACAATTTGCCATTCTACATCGCCATCGAGCCCCTTTTGTCATTTCTGAAGGACACGTTCTGCGACGCTGGCTGGGATCCACAGCTTCCAAGTCAGACCTAATCGATGGCGACCACGAGGAGGGCACCCTCTCCGGCTCTTCCAAGGGGAAAGAGCCCATCTACTCTTCCAAGGGGAAAGCGCCCGTCTGCGACATCAGGGAGGGCACCCTATAGCCGTGCTCTTCCAAGGGGAAGGAGCCCATCTGCGACAACATGGAGCGCATCCAGGGTCTGTGCTCTTCCCACGAGAACGAGCCCATCCGTGACAAGTGAGGAAACCCATGATTTGTTTTGCCGTGCCTCTTCACAGGGGGAAACCCATGATTTGTTTTGTCGAGTCCCTTTTGTAGTGTAGTGAGAATATGTCCAGTTTTAATTGCTATATCTGGTTGTTTGCAGTATGCCTTGTTAATTTCAGTTGTTCACAATGTGATGCTCTATATGTGCAATTATTTACTGTGCAGTACATTTCATCAATCCATTTTTAAACATACCGATAGGAATGCATATATTTGCTTGATGTTAAGCCTGCTATAGCTAGCATATGCCTCTTTTAAAGTTTTTTGATTGTTCGGTTGTTTGTAGTTAGCATATGTTCAGTTTCAAATGCTATCTTTGGTTGTTCGTAGTATGCCTTGTTTATTCCAGTTATTCACAACGTGATGTTCTATATGTGCAAGTATGAACTGTGCAGTTCAATTTCATCAGTACCAGTTTCAACAATACCACTATGAATGACTACATTTGGTTGCTGCATCTTGTAGTTAACACGCCTTTCCATTTTTATTTAACCATAACCAGTGTACTTAGACCGGCACAATACCAGTTTGAATGACCATGTTTGCTTGTTGTTAAATGTTAGGCCTGTTGCAGTTAGCACACCTTTCCACTTGTTTTGCTTTACTAGCGTGCTTAAACCTGCACACTGAAGCTATCTTTTGGAGATTATTTTGTCTGCCATGTGTAATTTTGGTTGATGTTTAGCCTGTTGTGCTTAACATGCTTCTTGATGTACCTACACAGGACAATTTTGGGAACGACTGCTGTTTTCCATCGAGGTTAGTTTCATCCCATGGCTTATATCTGCTCACTGTTCAGGATATCGGTAGCTGGTACCATATAGGCCGGCGGCTGATAAGAGACTAATCGGTGAATCAGACTTTTAACTGAATATATCTGCAACCCATTTTTCCTTAGGTTAACTAGGGCCATATGTAATATATCTGAGGCTACATAGCAACATGCACTGTACTTAATGTCTAAATATGCAATCCTAGGCTACATAGCAACAAGGAAGAGTGTTAAATTAATGTTCTAATGATGTCTAGATATACATAGAAGAGCAGCAGCAGCAACAGCAACAACAGAACCCTGTTTGGATACTCAACTTAGCTAGAGGTTAGAGTTAGTTTCTAGCTCATTACTAACCCTGAACTAACTCCATCCAAAGAGTTGTTTGGATGGCAGGGTTAGATTGACAATAAATGCACTAGGAGAACTAGCTCCAATTAGCACCTCTTGGGTTGGATACTAGTTTTTTTGGGTGGGTTATAGATGCAACTAGCTCAAACTAGCCCTTATGTTTAGATATACTTTAGGGCTATTTGAGCCTGAACTAGCTCAAACTAACTGTAACCCGTGGATACAGCAGCAGATAATTTGTAAGAATGAACTAAACTCCTTCCGTTCCATAATATAGTATGTTAATTCATCTAATATGTGAGTATATTGGATGTTATAAGATACTCCCTCCGTTCCTAAATATTTGTCTTTTTAGATATTTCAAATGGACTACCACATACGGATGTATATAGACATATTATAAAAGAGTGTTGTACTACATCATTGTGCAATTGCTGTTTAGCTTCTAATATTAACTTGGTGCTTTTAGGTACATATGTCATTGGTAAAGATCCGCGTTTCGACCCTTTCTGTGTATGGGGCAATGAGATATCGATGAACCAGCATCAAGTGAGGAAGCTGATAAAGATTGTTAGTAAAATGGGTCCACAGATGGCAATTAAACTATTTGTTTACACTTTATCCAAGACAACAACGAACTGCAGGATGGTAAGTAAGAACTCTGCAGCCTTCTTTTTACTGCCCATAATGAGTTGTGTTAGATGACAATGTCTGAATCTTTTTCCTTTGCAGTGGTTGCCAAAGTAGTTTACTCAAGATTACCTCTCAAACTACATGATTGGTGGGCATGCAAAGGTTAAAGTATTTCTACCAGAACACGATGATTATCTAGATGTTTTCATGAAGACCGTGAAGGATGGGCGGTCGACCATCACAAGGGGTTGGACTAGAGTCGTGCGTACCTTCTGCATGGAGGAGGGCACAATATGGGCATTCCGCTTCACCTTGTTCAGCAACCAGAATATATTTCGCCTCTTTCTTTACGGTCTTTAATAGTACAAGTATACAACTGTGGTTCATCATTCTTTATTTGGTTCTTATGTAATTCTTGAACATATGTACCTATCAATCGAATAATGCATTGGTTGTTTGAACCTGATGGATCTGCATAAAGCTGTAGCATACATTCAAATTCAAATTCCAATCCAAATCCGGTACAATTTGGAAAAGCAGCCATTAAATTATGGTGAAATTACGCTCTCCAGGTTGTTACGGCACACACGGTTGGTAAAACACAAATGTTTGCGATGTGCACCATAATCGGAGACGGTTCACAGAGAGGAAACGTGTGCAAGCATGCACACAGTTGCCGTTTGCAAAGCGTGTGCGATGTCAGACAATATCACAAACGGTGCGGGAGAACTAAACGTTTGTGTTAGTTGCCTTATCGTACACGATTCGCAACCATGAACTGTTTCTGATGAAGTATGCATCGTAAACGTTGCACCACAGAATAGTGTGTGTGATAGTTGTCGTGTACGACGATGTTACGACGGTCCGATGTTTCGTAATCCTGTCCGACACTCGTACACGATTAGCTAATCTTCTTAACGGTGAACAGTTTGTGATGGGCCATGCATCATACACATTCTATAATAGTGAACCATTTGTGATGGGCCGCACATCGTAAACGTAGCACCACAGAATACCGACTGCGATGGCAATGCAAGCATAAACAAGTAGGAGTACTGTAGGGGCCCTATCCCTGACGGTTTCTGGGTCATGTGGGAAGGACCCCCCTATCGCCCACACTCACTTGGCGACGCTTCCGAATGCCATCGCGGAAAGGGGTTAAAACCGTTTGTTTAGGCCCGACGCGCACCAGTGTTCTGGTGCTCACGGGATGGTGGTTCATGTAAAAATATCTTTCCTTATCTTCATAAAGACCGACTTCGGCCTTTCGAATACAAGCTAGACACCATATGCAACATGCAACCACATATGGCACCGCGAAGTTAAAGCAAGCACCTGGGATGGTGCTTCATTGTGAGCGAGGTCATCAACTCCACAGCTACGTTTACCATCTCCATCTCCTGACACTGCACCCTTTATAAGGTTGAGACGTGTCTGGCCTATCCGCGTACGACGCTGGAGCGACTTCTCTCTTTTCTTTTCTGCTTCTCTCATAGCAGCGGAGTCTGAAATACCCTTGCAAAAAAACACAATAGTGAGAGTATGGGTGAAGTGTGTGCAGAACTGGTGCACTGTAAAAGTAGCAGATAGCAGGTGGCTGGAAAATAAATGACAGGAGACATATGATAGCTCTACAACATTGTATGGAAAACAAAATTAGATTCTACTCCATATGATTTTGTAATATATGAGCACAGGAAATGTAGGTACTCCTCCAGCACACCACCACATGTGGTCCTATCAAGATAACACACTTGACTGGAAATAAATAGGTCATTCAATTTTTTATGAACCGTCCGATCTATAAGGAACGGGCAGATGGCCTTCATTTACCTCCCGCCAGTCACTGTTGCCGATCTTTCTTGAACCGCCAGTGACCACTGGCCCAGACCCCTGCCTCCGCCGCCCCGCCCTCCCCTCGACCTCACACCACTGCCGTGCATGGTAGTGCCCCCAGGCCATCCCTTTAATCCCGGCCGACCTCCAGATCGGGCGCCAGCAGCTCTAAGCCCCACACGCCCCTAAGGTAAACACCGAGGCACTGCTTCCCCTGTGTAATAGGCGGACTAGCGCCTGTTACACTGGGGAATGCTTCCGTTAATTGGGAATCAACTAACGAGGAATTGAAATCCAGGGGGCGACGGACCTCTAGCTAAGGTGAAATAGTATATGAGGAGAAACCTTGTGCATCGCGAGTTACTAGGAACATCTAGTATAAAGAAGAAGCGGTCAACTAGTGTCTTTTGTGGGATGAATACTGTGCAAGCAAACACGTAAGATTTGCACGAATAAGGGAAGAGGATTACCATTTCCGGTTGCCAGTGTGGTCTCCTCCATATGTCGCGGCGATCTTCTTCTTTTTCCAGGGAAACAGATGTTTTGGAGGAGGGTGCAGGCTTGGACTAACCCATGGCAAAGTTGTTGACTGTATTGCCGTGGCCGTATGTCGGCAGAGGGGAAGCAGATCCGAGGCAGCAAAGGACGGCGCAGCAGGAACAGCTCCGGTGCGGTGGACGGTGGCGAAGTTGGAGCGGCAGCGGTGAGGCGCAAGACGGCTTGGTTGAACTAGCTTGGGTATGGACGGCTCGGCCTTGGCTTCAACTACTAGCCGTGGAGGGCGTTGCGGTTGAGGTTGCGGTGGACGACGACGTCGGGGTATCGGCTCCAGCGTGATGGAGGAGGGCGGCAGTTGATGGGTGGGATGGGGTGGCGGACGGAGGACGCCAGGGTTTCACGGCTGGTGGAGAGGTAGTTTTGGCGCCCACGGAGTACGAATGGGGAATCAAACGGGGGGGCGGGGGGGCTAAGGGAGAACCATGTTTCGGTCTGGGACGCGCTTGTTTTTGGCTTTTTTGAACAGATGGGAAGCGCTTGTTTGAAATTTGGGGAAAGTACAAACTTTGCCCCCCTCTTAAATTTCGGACCTACTGCGGGTTGGGGGTAGGATGGTAATCCCAGGTTTCCCAAATAGTGGGGGGAGCGATTTCGGCCGCGCGCATGTGTGCTTAGGCGGCCATTGTGTATGAATGTTTTTCGGAGGCGGTTGCGTGGTGTCTAGATGAAGCTACAAACCTACCCCGGTTTAGACCTTTGGACGTCGGGCCGGTAGGTTTCACGGGTCGGAGTTAGAAAAGTAATTTCCTTCTACTACCAAACATTGGTCTCACGCGGTTTCGGGCGAGGAGAGGCTCTTTTGGCGCTCCGTTCAAAATTTTGAAACAGAAGCATTCACGTTTAGAGTACTCTTGAACTTTGAGGATTGGCCTAAATAGACAACGTTAAATTTGACCTTGTATGTTTGAAAACCTCATTAAATTATCCACTTCTTTTTGAAATTTTTACTCTTGAAAATCCTATAACTACGATTATTTTGGAATGGAGGAGCTAAATTTGAATATATTTTGTACACGACTATATATGCTATTATGTACAAAATCAGTGCAAAGATTGCTGCCCCCATAATTTAGGATTTACAAATGCCATGATATCGAATTCAAATAATTGAATGGACTTCATGTTGAATTCATTTTTTTCTAAACCACCTTAAGTTGAATTCAAATGTATGCTAGTTCATAGCTAGTTATTTATAATGTTCATTGTGTAACTTTCATATTTATAATGTGCTTTACACACACAACATGAACTATACTCACGTTTATATTCGATTGCTAAAGTGATGCATTGTTTGGAGTTCAATATACTAACTATGTGGATCAATTATGTCGAATAATAACATAGACATGCTCAAATTCGATAGAATCTAGATGTCTGATGGATCAATGACCGTTCCTTACGCGAATTGCAAATATCATGATCCCATCCTAATATTTGGATACAATTTATATCTTTAATCAATGTGTACATCAGTCTTTTATGTGTAGTTTCACTCTCCATCGGTGGTCTCTCACACATGCTCACACACTCTCTTCCGAGGTGTCTTTCTCGCAGACATGCTCTCGATATAACCCTCCCTCCCTCTCGTAACCATTTACGACTGTTTTCACTAACCTTTATCACAAGCAATCTTCCTCTCACAAGCATACACACGCACAATCCCCATCGACCCTTTCTATATACATAGACATGCCTACGTGTCTCCTATATGCACATTATCTTTAGGCTTGTCTCTCACGCATTGTCTCACACCTCTCTTCCTAATCGACGAGTATGATTCTAGCAGAGCATTCTGTAGGATGCCCCTTAAAGTTAGGTTGGATGAATAGTAATATTAGAGATAAGGGGTTACCTTAGTCCGAGAACCTAGGGTTACAAATCCTAGCCGGCTTTGCCAGTGGACACAGAGTCCTACACAATTCTGCTATCTTTGTCTTGTACGACTAGTCATCCATGGGTCTCCCTAAATGCATCATGGGCCGACCAATGTGGCGCAGGACGGAACCGGACCAAGGGCCTCACCTCGACCCACCGGACCTCATGCGGTGACACACCCTCTGCCCCCAGGTCTCGTTATCTTCTCCCACCCACACATACCAACACAGAAACCACACAAAGAAAATTCTCCTCGTGCCTCTATCCCCTCCTTCCTTGCATATACACACTCAAGGGAATCTTTCGTCGTGACATCATATTTGTCTCTCTCTCTCTAGACCTCTCTCATTTCTTGTGCTATCTCTCCCATGCCCCCCTCCCCCCGCCGCCCCTCTATCCATGCCTCTCTCGAATACGTAATACACACACATACCTCTCTAGGCCCTGCCAAATACATCAACTACACATTCACACATGTTACATCACGTACCCCATTGTTCTAAAAAGCCCTCTCTTCACGTTTATTTTGCATACAACATTCCTTTTGAATAAAGTGTGGCCAATTTTTTTTAGAATTTCTAAATATATACAACATTACAAAGTTATATGGAGGAGTATGAACGTTAATTTGCATTGCATGGTGCCCACAATGATATTTATTCCGCACTGTGAATTTTTATATTTTTGTACTATATATAAAGTTAGTCATAATAAAGAGAAATGAAGAGCATCTCTCTCTCTCCATCGCATACACCCCCTCTACGCCCCTTTCACGTACGCACACAAACTATCTCCAGGTCCTCTAAAAGTAATCCCCAGCACATTCACGCATGTTTCATCTTTCTCTCGCAATATATACAGTGACAACCATTGTATTTCAAGCGAAAGCACGATACGTACATTGGACTTCAGAATCCACTCATTACGGTCACTATTTAAGTTTTGTGGTTATTATACTGTCACGGGCTCACCGTACAACTCTGTATTTGATAAAGACACGACTAGTTGACCAGTTAAACGCTCCACGTGGCACCTCTAGTGTTGCATCACATTATCTCACTACCATTGGGCCCACCTGTCGGCTTGTATCTACTCTACATCTACATCTACACTCTTATAAAAAACAGAGTTGGTGATGATGGTGTGCCTGCCATCCTGCAATATAGGCCGTCCGATTTATATCTGACGGATAGGAAGGAAACTATGGCAATTTTGCAAAAAGGTACCCACACACCTCTCCACATTTGCAAATAAGGCCTTCCCTCGTTCATCCTTTTCTCTCACAAGATAAACTAGTCATACAAATGCATCTTGATGTTACGTGCAATGCACGGGCATCTTGCTAGTAAGAATGAAAACAAACGACAAAAAAATATTGGACGGTGGTTCGAAATCATGACCGCGGGCACAGCGGACAAGGTGGCCTTGTATTGGTATGCTGAGCCGTCTGTTTTAACACACAAGAGCTGGTGTGGTGGTTATATATACACACACGCATGCACACGAACTGCATGCACGCAACACTCACACGAACACATGCAGCCACACATGCACGCAACACTCACACATACACACGCAGCCACGCATGCACGCAACACTCACACGCACACACGCACACATGCATGCACACACCAAACGACCAACACACACTCTCACGCTCAAGTGCTCAACCTACATGTGCATGCGCACACATCAGGCCCTGACAGACACATACACAACCAGGTGATTCCCGCGCACGGGTTGGAGTCTTGTCGCGCCTGCATAAATTTGTGTTTATCTGACCTTTTTCCTATGCGAACTGACAGGTGGGACCCACTGCTACCTCTTGAGCATGCGTTGGTTTTTCCCTTGAAGAGGAAAGGGTGATGCAGCAAAGTAGCGTAAGTATTTCCCTCAGTTTTTGAGAACCAAGGTATCAATCCAGTAGGAGGCCACACTCAAGTCCCTCGTACCTACACAAACAAATAAGAACCTTGCAACCAACGCGATAAAGGGGTTGTCAATCCCTTCACGGCCACTTGCAAAAGTGAGATCTGATAGAGATGATAAGATAATATTTTTTTGGTATTTTTATGATAAAGATTAAAAGTAAAGATTGTAAAGTAAAATGGATTGGAAACTTATATGATGGAAGATAGACCCGGGGGCCATAGGTTTCACTAGTGGCTTTTCTCAAGATAGCATAAGTATTATAGTGGGTGAACAAATTACTGTCGAGCAATTGATAGAAAAGTGCATAATTATGAGAATATCTAGGCATGATCATGTATATAGGCATCACGTCCGCAACAAGTGGACCGACTCCTGCTTGCATCTACTACTATTACTCCACACATCGACCGCTATCCAGCATGCATCTAGAGTATTAAGTTCATAAGAACAGAGTAACGCATTAGGTAAGATGACATGATGTAGAGGGATAAACTCAAGCAATATGATATAAACCCCATCTTTTTATCCTCGATGGCAACAATACAATACGTGTCGTTTCCCCTACTGTCACTGGGATCGAGCACCGCATGATTGAACCCAAAGCTAAGCACTTCTCCCATTGCAAGAAAGATCAATCTAGTAGGCCAAACCAAACTGATAATTCGAAGAGACTTGCAAAGATAACCAATCATACATAAAAGAATTCAGAGAAGATTCAAATATTGTTCATAGATAATCTTGATCATAAACCCACAATTCATCGGATCTCGACAAACACACCGCAAAAAGAGTTACATCGAATAGATCTCCAAGAAGATCGAGGAGAACTTTGTATTGAGATCCAAAGAGAGAGAAGAAGCCATCTAGCTAATAACTATGGACCCGAAGGTCTGTGGTAAACTACTCACACATCATCGGAGAGGCTATGGTGTTGATGTAGAAGCCCTCCGTGATCGATGCCCCCTCCGGCAGAGCGCCGGAAAAGGCCCCAAGATGGGATCTCACGGGTACAGAAGGTTGCGGCGGTGGAAATAGGGTTTCGTGGTGCTCCTCGATGGTTTCGGGTACGTAGGTATATATAGGAGGAAGAAGTAGGTCGGTGGAGCCACGAGGGGCCCACGAGGGTGGAGGCCGTGCCCAGGGGGGTAGGCGCGCCTCCCTGCCTCGTGGCCTCCTCGTTGATTTCTTGACGTCCACTCCAAGTCCTCTGGATCACGTTTGTTCCAAAAATCACGCTCCCGAAGGTTTCATTCCGTTTGGACTCCGTTTGATATTCCTTTTCTGCGAAACACTGAAATAGGCAAAAAAACAGCAATTTGCACTGGGCCTTGGGTTAATAGGTTAGTCCCAAAAATAATATAAAAGTGTATAAATAAGCCCATTAAACATCCAAAACAGAATATATAATAGCATGGAGCAATCAAAAATTATAGATACGTTGGAGACGTATCAAGCATCCCCAAGCTTAATTCTGCTCGTCCTCGAGTAGGTAAATGATAAAAACAGAATTTTTGATGTGGAATGCTACTTAGCATATTCTTCAATGTAATTTTCTTTATTGTGGCATGAATGTTCAGATCCGAAAGATTCAAGATAAAAGTTTAATGTTGACATAAAATTAATAATACTTCAAGCATACTAACCAAGCAATTATGTCTTCTCAAAATAACATAGCCAAAGAAAGCTCATCCCTACAAAATCATATAGTTTGTCCATGCTTCATTTTCATCACACAAGATGCTCTCATTTTGCACAACCCCGATGACAAGCCAAGCAATTGTTTCATACTTCAGTAATCTCAAACCTTTTCAACTTTCACGCAATACATGAGGGTGAGCCATGGATATAGCACTATGGGTGGAATAGAATATGATGATGGGGGTTGTGTGGAGAAGACAAAAAAGAGAAAGTCTCACATTGATGTGGCTAATCAACGAGCTAGGGAGATGCCCATCAATTGATGTCAATGCAAGGAGTAGGGATTGCCATGCAACGGATGCACTAGAGCTATAAATGTATGAAAGCTCAACAAAAGAAACTAAGTGGGTGTGCATCCAACTTGCTTGCTCACGAAGACCTAGGGCATTTGAGGAAGCCCATTGTTGGAATATACAAGCCATGTTCTATAATGAAAAATTCCCACTAGTATATGAAAGTGACAAAACAAGAGACTCTATCATAAAGATCATGGTGCTACTTTGAAGCGCAAGTCCCGTTTTATTTCTCCTTTTTTTCTTTTTTTTTCTCTTTTTTTGGGCCCTTTTTTTGGCCTTTCTCCCTTTTTATTTTTATTTGGGACAATGCTCTATTAATGATGATCATCACACTTCTATTTATTTACAACTCAATGATTACAACTCGATACTTACAACAAAATATGACTCTATATGAATGCCTCCGGCGGTGTACCGGGATGGGCAATGAATCAAGAGTGACATGTATGAAATAATATGCATGGTGGCCTTGCCACAAATACGATGTCAACTACATGATCATGCAAGGCAATATGACAATAATGAAGCGTGTCATAATAAACGGAACGGTGGAAAGTTGCATGGCAATATATCTCGGAATGGCTATGGAAATGCCATAATAGGTAGGTATGGTGGCTGTTTTGAGGAAGATATAAGGAGGTTTATGTGTGATAGAGCATATCATATCACGGGGTTTGGATGCACTGGCGAAGTTTGCACCAACTCTCAAGGTGAGAAAGGGCAATGCACGGTACCGAAGAGGCTAGCAATGATGGAAGGTTGAGAGTGCGTATAATCCATGGACTCAACATTAGTCAAAAAGAACTCACATAATTATTGCAAAAATCTACAAGTCATCAAAAACCAAGCACTATGCGCATGCTCCTAGGGGATAGATTGGTAGGAAAAGACCATCGCTCGTCCCCGACCGCCACTCATAAGGATGACAATCAAAGAACACCTCATGTTTCAAATTTGTCACACAACGTTTATCATACGTGCATGCTACGGGACTTGCAAACTTCAACACAAGTATTTCTCAAATTCACAACTACTCAACTAGCACAACTTTAATATTACCACCTTTATATCTCAAAACAACTATCAAGTATCAAACTTCTCTTAGTATTCAATGCACTTAAAAGTTTTTATCTTGGATGCCTATCATATTAGGACTAATTTTATAACCAAAGAAATTACCATGCTGTTTTAAAGGACTCTCAAAATAATATAAGTGAAGCATGAGAGATCAATAATTTCTATAAAATAAAACCACCACCGTGCTCTAAAAGATATAAGTGAAGCGCTAGAGCAAAATTGTTTAGCTCAAAAGATATAAGTGAAGCACAAAGAGTATTCTAATAAATTCCGAATAATGTGTGTCTCTCTCAAAAGGTGTGTACAGAAAGGATGATTGTGGTGAACTAAAAAGCAAAGACTCAAATCATACAAGACGCTCCAAGCAAAACACATATCATGTGGTGAATAAAAATATAGCTCCAAGTAAAGTTACCGATGGACGAAGACAAAAGAGGGGATGCCTTCCGGGGCATCCCCAAGCTTAGGCTTTTGGGTTGTCCTTAGATTTTACCTTGGGGTGCCTTGGGCATCCCCAAGCTTAGGCTCTTGCCACTCCTTGTTCCATAATCCATCAAATCTTTACTCAAAACTTGAAAACTTCACAACACAAAACATAACAGAAAATCTCGTGAGCTCCGTTAGCGAAAGAAAACAAAACACCACTTCAAGGTACTGTAATGAACTCATTCTTTATTTATATTGGTGTTAAACCTACTGTATTCCAACTTCTATATGGTTCATAACCTCCGATACTAGCCATAGATTCATCAAAATAAGCAAACAACACACGAAAAACAGAATCTGTCAAAAACAGAACAGTCTGTAGTAATCTGTATCTAACGCAAACTTCTGGAACTCCAAAAATTCTAAAATAAATTGCTGGACGTGAGGAATTTATCTAATAATCATCTGCAAAAATAATAAACTAAATAGCGCTCTCCAGTAAAACGTTGTAACTAATCTCGTGAGCGCTAAAGTTTCTGTTTTTTACAGCAAGATCAAAAAGAGTTCACCCAAGTCTTCCCAAAGGTTCTACTTGGAAAAAACACTAAATAAAACACAAAAACACATCTAACCAGAAGCTAGATGGATTATTTATTCCTAAACAGAACCAAAAATCAAGAAACTAAAATAAAATTGGGTTGCCTCCCAACAAGCGCTATCATTTAACGCCCCTAGCTAGTCATAAAGGCAAGGATAGATGTAGGTATTGCCATCTTTGGCATGCAATCCATAAGTGGTTCTCATGATAGATTCATAAGGTAATTTTATTTTATTTCTAGGAAAGTGTTCCATGCCTTTCCTTAGCGGAAATTGGAATCTAATATTCCCTTCTTTCATATCAATAATTGCACCAATTGTTCTAAGGAAAGGTCTACCAAGAATAATAGGACATGAAGGATTGCAATCTATATCAAGGACAATGAAATCTACGGGCACATAATTCCTATTTGCAACAATAAGAACATCATTAATTCTTCACATAGGTTTCTTAATGGTGGAATTCGCAAGGTGCAAGTTTAAAGAACAATCATCAAATTCACGGAACCCCAACAAATCACACAAAGTTTTTGGAATCGTGGAAACACTAGCACCCAAATCACACAAAGCATAGCATTCATGATCTTTAATTTTAATTTTAATAGTAGGTTCCCACTCATCATAAAGTTTTCTAGGGATAGAAACTTCCAATTCAAGCTTTTCTTCACAAGATTGCATTAAAGCATCAACGATATGTTTGGTAAAAGCCTTATTTTGACTATAAGCATGCGGAGAATTTAGCACGGATTGCAAAAAGGAAATACAATCTATTAAAGAACAATTATCATAATTAAATTCCTTGAAATCCAAGATAGTGGGTTCATTGCTATCTAAAGTTTTGACCTCTTCCATCCCACTTTTACCAAATTTTGCATCAAGATCTAAAAACTCCGAATCATTGGGACGCCTTTTAACTAAAGTTGACTCATCTCCAGTCCCATCATTATCAAGATTCATATTGCAAAACAAAGATTTAATAGGAGACACATCAATCACTTTTAGATCTTCATCCTTATTATCATGAAAACTAGAAGAACACGCTTTCACGAAGCAATCTTTCTTAGCACGCATCCTAGCGGTTCTTTCTTTGCACTCATCAATGGAAATTCTCATAGCCTTGAGAGACTCATTGATATCATGCTTAGGTGGAATAGATCTAAGTTTCAAAGAATCAACATCAAGAGAAATTTTATCCATGTTCCTAGCCAACTCGTCAATCTTAGGCAATTTTTCTTCAAGCAAAGCATTGAAATTCTTTTGGGAAATCATAAATTCTTTAACTCTAGTCTCAAAATCAGAGGGCATCTTATTAAAATTTCCATCAGAGTTGAGGTACGAAGTACCATAATTATTAGAGGAATTACTAGGATACGGCCTAGGATTAAAGTTTCATCTATAATCGTTGTTATTAAAATTATTCCTACCAACAAAATTCACATCCATAGATTCATTATTATTCTCAATCAAGGTAGACAAAGGCATATCATTGGGATCAGAAGAAACACTCTTATTAGCAAACAATTTCATTAGTTCATCCATCTTTCCACTCAAAACATTAATTCTTCAATTGCATGCGCCTTTTTACTAGTAGATCTTTCAGTGTGCCATTGAGAATAATTAACCATAATATTATCTAGGAGTTTAGTAGCTTCTCCTAAAGTGATTTCCATAAAAGTGCCTCCCGAGGCCGAATCTAAAAGATTTCTAGAAGCAAAATTCAATCCGGCATAAAATTTTGTATAATCATCCATAAGTTCAAACCATGTGTAGGGCAATTACGTATCATTAATTTCATTCTCTCCCAAGCTTGCGCAACATGTTCATGATCAAGTTGCTTAAATTTCATAATATCGTTTCTAAGAGAGATGATCTTAGCGGGAGGAAAATACTTAGAGATAAAAGCATCTTTGCACTTATTCCAAGAATCAATACTATTTTTAGGCAAAGACGAAAACCAAGTTTTAGCACGATCTCTAAGCGAAAAAGGAAATAGCTTCAATTTAACAATATCATTGTCCACATCTTTCTTCTTTTGCATATCACACAAATCAACAAAGCTATTTAGATGGGTAGCGGCATCTTCACTAGGAAGGCCGGCGAATTGATCTTTCATGACAAGATTCAGCAAAGCAGCATTAATATCACAAGATTTAGCATCGGTAATAGGAGCAATCGGAGTGCTAAGAAAATCATTGTTGTTGGTATCGGAAAAGTCACACAATTTAGTATTATCTTGATCCATCGTGACAAGCAAGCAATCCAACACACAAGCAAACAAGAAGCAAGCGAAAAAGAGGCGAACGGAAAAGAGGGCGAATAAAACGGCAAGGGTGAAGTGGGGGAGAGGAAAACGAGAGGCAAATGGCAAATAATGTAATGCGAGGGATAAGAGTTTGTGATGGGTACTTGGTATGTCTTGACTTGTGCGTAGACTCCCCGGCAACGGCGCCAGAAATCCTTCTTGCTACCTCTTGAGCATGCGTTGGTTTTTCCCTTGAAGAGGAAAGGGTGATCCAGCAAAGTAGCGTAAGTATTTCCCTCAGTTTTTGAGAACCAAGGTATCAATCCAGTAGGAGGCCACATGCAAGTCCCTCGTACCTACACAAACAAATACGAACCTTGCAACCAACGCGATAAAGGGGTTGTCAATCCCTTCACGGCCACTTGCAAAAGTGAGATCTGATAGAGATGATAAGATAATATTTTTTTGGCATTTTTATGATAAAGATTAAAAGTAAAGATTGCAAAGTAAAATATATTGGAAACTTATATGATGGAAGATAGACCCGGGGGCCATAGGTTTCACTAGTGGCTTCTCTCAAGATAGCATAAGTATTACGGTGGGTGAACAAATTACTGTCGAACAATTGATAGAAAAGTGCGTAATTATGAGAATATCTAGGCATGATCATGTATATAGGCATCACGTCCGCAACAAGTAGATCGACTCCTGCCTGCATCTACTACTATTACTCCACACATCGACCGCTATCCAGCATGCATCTAGAGTATTAAGTTCATAAGAACAGAGTAATGCATTAGGTAAGATGACATGATGTACAGGGATAAACTCAAGCAATATGATATAAACCCCATCTTTTTATCCTCGATGGCAACAATACAATACGTGTCGTTTCCCCTACTGTCACTGGGATCGAGCACCGCTTGATTGAACCCAAAGCTAAGCACTTCTCCCATTGCAAGAAAGATCAATCTAGTAGGCCAAACCAAACTAATAATTCGAAGAGACTTGCAAAGATAACCAATCATACATAAAAGAATTCAGAGAAGATTCAAATATTGTTCATAGATAATCTTGATCATAAACCCACAATTCATCGGATCTCGACAAACACACCACAAAAAGAGTTACATCAAATAGATCTCCAAGAAGATTGAGGAGAACTTTGTATTGAGATCCAAAGAGAGAGAAGAAGCCATCTAGCTAATAACTATGGACCCCAAGGTCTGTGGTAAACTACTCACACATCATCGGAGAGGCTATGGTGTTGATGTAGAAGCCCTCCGTGATTGATTCCCCCTCCGCCAGAGTGCCGGAAAAGGCCCCAAGATGGGATCGCACGGGTACAGAAGGTTGCGGCGGTGGAAATAGGTTTTCATGGTGCTCCCCGATGGTTTCAGGGTACGTAGGGGTATATAGGAGGAATAAGTAGGTCGGTGGAGCCACGAGGGGCCCACGAGGGTGGAGGGCGCGCCCAGGGGGTAGGCGTGCCCCCCTACCTCGTGGCCTCCTCGTTCGTTTCTTGACGTCCACTCCAAGTCCTCTGGATCACGTTTGTTCCAAAAATCACGCTCCCGAAGGTTTCATTCCGTTTGGACTCCGTTTGATATTCCTTTTCTGTGAAACACCGAAATAGGCAAAAAAAGAGCAATTTGCACTCGGCCTTGGGTTAATAGGTTAGTCCCAAAAATAATATAAAAGTGAATAAATAAGCCCATTAAACATCCAAAACAGAATATATAATAGCATGGAGCAATCAAAAATTATAGATACGTTGGAGATGTATCACCCACAAGGAACATGGTCAGTTTAACTAGTCAACATGGTGCCACGCAGACTATTCGGCCGGTCAACAGAGTGCAATCCGATGTTGAACGGTGAGCAAGTGACCGTATAATCACCGCAAAACGTATATAGTGACCGTAATGAGCATATTCTGAAGTTCGGTGACTGTATTACGCTTTCTCTCTGTAGGCCCTCCAAAACTACATCTCTACACGTTCTCGCATGTTAGATCTAACAACTATGCAATACAACACTACTACTACACTCTAACACAACAAATCATATGTGTTTTTAGTTTTACTAGATATCATATTTTACTTAATTATTCAGTTTGCGTACATTAAAATTGTCTTTGAAATGTATGGCCAGTATCATCTACTGCGCGGGAAAAATCCCGCCCTTTCCTATTTAATCGGGTTTGTATCGATGGATCGTGCGAAACAGCAAAACTATAGTACTATACAGTACAAGTGACAGTTCACTAGGTCGCCGTGTCGTGTACTCCTCCGTCGTAAGAGTGGAGCGCTCGCTTTCATAAATATTCTAGTCCCTTTCACCGACATGTGGGACATCAAGCTACCGGGTCCACGTGCCATACCGAAATACTGTGCAGACCAGCAGGGGTGAAGCACCCTAGTCATGGCGCCGGCGTAGTAATAAGCAATGAGGCGTCAAATCACAAAGCTGCACCTTTCCCGCGGTTAAGTTGGAGGGACGAAGTAATAATAATGCTAGTAAAAAAAGAAGTTGGAGGGACGAAGCAACCATCATTTCACTCGTTGGTGAATCTGCTTCTCCCTCATCTTCTTCAAGTTAACCACGTGTTGCTTCTGCCGTTGTTCTGCCTCATGTGGGACGCGGATCAGCTTGGTAAAGCACTAACACATGGGACCGCATTTTAGCAAACCGCCAGGCCAACGTCCTCTAAAAATAAGAAACCTCCCCCGCCATCCGTGCGGCAAAATCACCTCCTTTTTACTAATCTTGATTCTATAATTTTTTAGATCAATATAATTGAGATTTGTATAGATAGCACACAGGAGCAAAACCAAGTGGTACGGTTAAGGGCATCCACAATGTGTAGCCAAATGTGAAAATAGCTTTTGTCATCGATGGGAACCATTGTGGACGGTGCTGCCAAAGCCAAAAAGATGGAACAAAAGCTCCCTGATTGATTGATTGAAGGAATAGAAAAATGCAACGTCTCTCCTCTTTCTCCCGTGCTTGGACGCATGTACAGTATAGAGCACAGAGTCTACTCACCTGTCCCTTCTATCACAAATCACAAAGCAGTGAGCCGTCAAATCACAAAGCACGGATGAAGCAACCATCATTTCACTCTTCGCTGACTCCGCTTCTCCACCGTCTTCTTCGAGAAACCACATCACCGCACTAAGTTGGATGGACGACGCTATTGTGTACTAGTAGTACTTTGGTTCAACAGACTTCCTGGATACAAATAAGGTGGTTGTCTCGACTTGCAGGCGGCACTTGTGAACGACTTACCGTGGTCTCCCTCAATGGTGTTCTCCTTCGAACGCTTTCGGTGTACAAAAATAGGGGCCCTTCTTTGTACCCCTTTACTTGTGCACGGGCAGTTAGAGCCGCACCTACGGCCACACTTAGCGGGGCAGAGGAAGGAAGCAAAGTCACAAGACTACCAGAGCAGCACTCAAGACCAGAAGCATGAAGAGCAGAAGGGTGAGGTAAACTCCCCCGGCAAGGCCCTTGCCGGGGCAGCCTTCACCACCCCGGCAAGAACCTTCTCGGGGCAACTTGCCCAACACCAATGAGGCCGCCACCCTTGTGCCTGAGAGTTCCGATGCCATCAACCACATTGGAACCAAGGCTCGGGAGGCGCCTCCATGGTGGCATGCAGATCTTTGTGAAGACAAAGGGCTACAAGGCCTAGATAGGAACCAGAAGACAAGACAACAGCGAGGCTCCTTGCCGAGGACGCCCACGAGGCCCCGGCAAGGCTCCTGCCGAAGATACCCACGAAGCCTCAGCAAGACTCTTGCCAAGGGCGCCCGCAAGGCCCCGGCAAAACCCTTGCCGGGAATATCAGCAAGACCGCGGCAAGGCATTGCCGCCCCGTCACCGCCCCAGCTCAGCGGTCGACCCACCAACTAAGCAGGTACCCACGTGGCAGTACGTGATTCCTGGGCCAACTAGTCAAGCACCTACGTGGTGGCATGCAGATCTTCGTGAAGACCCTGCCACCACACCAGCTCAGCAGCCTGCCAGCCTACATGGCGCTACATGCCTCGTTGGCCTGGACGCGTGTTGGAACAAGGCGAGGCGGCGACGGACGAGACGGGCCTCGTTGCCATCCCCGATAAAGTAAGAGGACACCTAAGTGGCGCATTTAATGTGTTTCGTCCTGTAATGTCAGGCGATAAGCTTGTACACTGTACAACTTTCCACCACCTGTGTGCCACTGTGGCAGCCCCTTTGACTATAAAAGGAGGCCCGCGGCGTACTGAGAGAGGATTCGGACTTTTTGGACACTTCACGCTTTGTAGCTAGTCCAAGAACACCAGATAAACACAAGCCAGCAGGAGTAGTGTATTACGCATCACTCGTGGCCCGAACCTGGATAAATTCCCCGTGTTGGTCTCTTAAACCCGCTCTTTCCACAGCCCCGCGCCCGCCGACCGTAGAAGGGATTCCCCGTGATCCCATAGATGTCGTTTTTGCCGACAAACGCACTTCGCCAAACCACAACGTTCGAGATATCGTCGACGTCACCGCAATGGGGAAGGAAGTCAAATAGTTACTACCTCCATTTTTTATACACAAGGCCAGTATATCAAAATTACAATTTGCAAAAGGCCACTAACACTAATCGAGGCAAAATTGATGGGGTTTGCCTCGTACTAGCAACCAAGGACATTAATATACCCTTGCATGCATGCGGAAGTGAGAAGGTTGGTTTGCATGGCGCTGCATTAATCAAGTGATGAGGAGTGAGATGGTTAGCTCTTTGGGCTTTGGAGAAAAAAATACGCATTAATTGACACGTCAAACGAGGATTTGTATCGATTAATCCCGCGAAGGAAAACCCCGCCTTTCTTTTTTAACACTAGTACTCCTAGTACGTAGTACGTACTTATCCTGTTTGGGTCTGGGCCTTGCATTGCCATACTTCGCCACACATTTTTGTCAAGCTTGCCTAAAGTTTTCAAAATGAAAAGGAGGTACACTTGCGCACAGCTGTCGCGGTCGCACCGCACCCTCACACGGGCGCTCCTGCACGCCGCGGTCGCACCTTACCCGCACACAGTCGCTCCTGCACGCCGCAACCCCAACCAAGCGAACACACCCTCACTGACACATGCTACCGCTGACAGATAATTTTCATTCATACATTATGTTTATCCAACCGCATGTTGGGGAGGATCCGTACGTCCCGTGCGGTGGTTTGTTGGGGAAGAATAAGAGGTGAGGAAGAAGGGTTAGGAGACGTAGGATATTCATCCAACTGAAATGGTAGACTGACCCAAATGATGAAAGTCAGATGACTTGCATAACAATATATGTTTTTACACAGCAAAAGATCCCTAAAAACAACAACATAAAGAAAAACTATCACTGCTCGCGGAACTAGACGGCCTCATCGTCTTTGGTTGCCGGTGCGAACCAGCTATAGCTGTCGATGTGTGTCTCCGCATTATGGTTGTCCTCGGCCTCCAGCTACTCATTCACGCGGAGCGTGAGGGCGCTTTGCATGGACGAGAGCACCGCCCGGTTCAAGTCGAGGACGTCTGGTTCCGCCTACAGGAGGGCCTCGATGGCAGCGGCATCCGCACGCTCCGCATCGAGTTGAGCCTCCGCCGCCTGATTCAAGTCCAGGACGTCCGGTTCCGCCTGCAGGAGGGCCTCGATGGTAGCGGCATCCGCGCGCTCCGCGTCGAGTTGAGCCTCTGCCGCCCGGTTCAAGTCCAGGACGTCCAGTTCCGCCTGCAGGAGGGCCTTGATGGCAGCGGCATCCGCGCGCTCCGCGTCAGGTTGAGCCTCCGCCGCCCAGTTCACATCCACGGCATCCGGTTCCGCCTATAGAAGAGCCTCGATGGCAGCGGCATGCGCGCGCTCCATGTAGAGTTGAGCCTCTGCCTCCCGGTCCTCCTTTAGTATCACCAGGTTGAACTGCTGGTCCGCCTGCACCATGGGGGACCCGGACGCCGGCACGAAGTCGACGTCCATCGTCTCATACCCATCGGGGGACTTCTGCGCCGCGACCTCCGCCATGAACATTGGATCGGCTTCCTCCTCCTTGTAGCTTGGCTCCAGAGAACTCGGGGATTGGCCCACTGCAAAGCGAGCTTGGGAACGGAGGTCTGTGGCGCCGACCGCCGCCGCGATTTCTGCGCGGCGCCCCGGCATCAACATCTTGTAGTACGTGATCTTGCGGCGCACCATGGCTTTCCGGCGAACTAGGGGACGCTTGATATGGGCTAGGGGATCGAAAGGTGGGGGAATGGGCTGGAGAGGAGGTGTGGTTTGGTTTTGGGGCAGTGGCTGGCGTAGGCCGAGCAGCGAAGGTTCTGGTGTGAATAGTGGTTCCGGTGACGACCGGTCAATCGGTTTTGACTGTACATCGCTCTTGTCGCGTTCGTGTTGCACCACGGCACGCTGGACCCTCCACGTCATTCATCGAATGGAACGTGCTTCGTCTTGCGTTTTCGCTCGCTTGTGGGACCGCAGTTGAGAGCAAACCGACGTCCATCCCCCTCCCCCGCCCGCGTCATTTATACTACCACTCCCTCCATTTTATGCGGAGTAAATAAAAATAGAGCGAGTATACTACAGATGAGGATCCTTTGACGTGGCCGAACCCATTGAGTAACTGACATGCAGGGCCTAGCAAGCATGGGGTCCGCCAGTAAGTCACCGAAAGGGAGGGTAAGGAAGGGATGCCTACGTCAGAGGATCCACTTCCACTACTACTTCCTCCTTCCATCTATAGGGCCTAATGCGTTTTTCGAGGCTAACTATGACCAAATGTTAGAGTAATAATATATGACATGCAACTTACACAAAGCATATGGTCAAATTCGTATGTCAAAGGAGCTTCCAATGATATAATTTTCACATTATACATCTCATGTACTATTAATCTTGTCAATAGTCAAAGGCGGTTTTGAAAAACGCATTAGAGCATGGTTAATAATATAGCCAGCCGATGGCTATAAGGAACTACCATGTCATCTATACCATCACCTGTATGCACTCATACAATAGTGTGGGCTATAAGGTTGGCTATTTCCCGCAAAAAAATAATATATAAGGTTGGCTATTGTATTAGTACTTTTTCCCATCTACTCTCTATCTCTTTCTTCATATTTATTGTATTTACCTAGGAATGCGTATATAGCTAGGCTCTTGCATGAGAGCTCGTTCCCCTTACTTTTTCACATCTCTCTCCTCCACATAGGCAAAAGTGCCATGTAAGTTGGCTCTTAGAATGGCTATTAGGTTGGCTCTAAGGATTTAATATTTGCATGAGCAAGGTATATGATTGGAAGAGAGCTGCATGCATACTATTTTTTCTTGATCTATGTGTTATAGCCGGGCTGTTGAATATAAGAGCCCGCTTCACTCTCTCTCCTCTCTTCTCACTCCTCCAAGTAGGATTTTAATGACATGACAAGTCTTATAGCCTGCTGACTAGGCCTTATTATACTTGCTCTTAGGCCCTATATAAATGGAAGGAGGGAGTACTATGAGCACTGCATACTCTACTACAGATGTTTTCAGTACTCCACTAGTACTATTGGACAGGGAGCTTAAAAAAGTTACTATTGGACTGGCTATATGTGGCGAAATCCTAGTAGGAAGAGCATGCACGAGAACAAGCACATTCACGTGGTTGAAAACAAATTGAAAACCATCTCTATTTGAATACAAATACGTATGAATCTAACAATATTGATTGGGCATTGTCGAATGTTGATACTTTTTCTGTAAGTTTGATCAAAGTAGAGATAATTTGACTACACATAAAACTTATATGTAAACTAGAAAGGATCGGAGGGAGTATACTGTACGTTCAAAAGTGAAATGAACATTGAATACCCTTTATATATGATTTGCGGATGCTATGATCACCGGTTCAAAATTTTGAATCCGCCTTAGGTATCACACATGCACCCACTCGTTTTCTCTCGATTTCATCTCGGGGTCCGGAGATCGATTGAAACAGGACCAGGGAGGGTACAATACGTTCGTTTCGCTTATGAACATACAATATACTCCCTCTGATCCCCACAGACCCCCCCCCCCGCGCGCGGGTCATTTCTATCATAGAAATAGACCAAACATTTATCTCCTTGCACGACACGCAATTGATCTCTCAACATCAATCGATCTCGTCAAGATGTGTCGGGGCATGAACCGAATGGGATGTCAAAACTAAGACGGGAAGCGACATGTAGTGGAGGCAAAGTGAAACTTTAAACGAACCATTTGTTTGTATGCATGTCGGAAAAATTACAACATTGGAAATACAAGCATGGTCTAGGCCCACATGCGAATGATACTCGGCGGAATGTTCAAAAGACGTATGCGGGAGGATGGACTCGACCGGAGGGCGGGATGATCGATGGAGAAGAGGGTTGGAGAGGAATGAGAAATAAGCAACGCCGCATGATTATACTTGAATGGCTCAAATAAACAATAAGTTGTCTCGTTTCCCCTTCCGTCTTGGTCACGGAGTAAGATACTCCCTCTGTTTTTATTTACTCTGCATATTAGGTTTGACTGAAGTCAATCTTCATAAAATTTGACCAAATTTATAGAAAACTAGCAAGATGCCCTTGCATTGCACGGAACATCAAGATCTTGTGGGAGAAAAGGATGAACGAGGGAAGGCCTTATCTGCAAATGTGGAGACGAGTGCGGGTAAATTGTCATGGTTTCCTTCCTATCCGTTAGATATAGATCGGAGGGCCTATATTGCAGGATGGCAGGCACACCATCATCACCAACTCTACTTTTTATCTACACTAGCAAGATGCCCATGCGTTGCACGGAAACATCAAGATGCATTTATATGAGTAGCTTATCTTGTGAGAGAAAAGGATGAACGAGGGAAGGCCTTATTTGCAAATGTGGAGAGGGGTGTGGGTATCTCTTTGCAAAATTGCCATAGTTTCCTTCCTATCCGTCAGATATAAATCGGACGGCCTATATTGCAGGATGGCAGGCACACCATCAACACCAACTCTGTTTTCATAAGAAGTAGAGACTAGCAAGATGCCCGTGTGTTGCATGGAACATCAAGATGCATTTGTATGAGTAGTTTATCTTTTGGGAGAAAAGGATGAATGAGGGAAGGCCTTATTTGCAAATGTGGAGAGGGGTGTGGGTATCTTTTTGCAAAATTGCCATAGTTTCCTTCCTATCCGTCAGATATAAATTGGACGAACTCTTATAAAAAACAAAGTTGGTGACGATGGTGTGCCTGCCATCCTGCAATATAGGCCGTCCGATTTATATCTGACGGATAGGAAGGAAACCATGGCAATTTTGCAAAAAGGTACCCACACACCTCTCCACATTTGCAAATAAGGCCTTCCCTCGTTCATCCTTTTCTCTCACAAGATAAACTAGTCATACAAATGCATCTTGATGTTACGTGCAACACACGGGCATCTTGCTAGTAGGAGTAGAAATATGAACATTTACAATAGCAAATGTATATGATGTGAAAGTATATTCAATAATGAATCTAATGGTATTGATTTGTTATTGTATATGTTATTATTTCTGTCTATAAACTTTGTCAAAGTTTACAAAGTTTGACTTTGAGCAAAGCTAAAATGCGGAGTAAATAAAAACAGAGGGAGTACATAGGGACTAGTATAGTTACTACTACCGGAACATGGTAAGTTGGACCCCTAAATGCGGGCACGGACCGGGCACACCTCAATTATTCTTTAAAATAGTCGGACACCTACATTTAGCACACCATCCGGCTACTTAATCAAGTGTTACGCTTCACTACTTGAAAAGGAAAAGGGTGGTACCGTACCCAAAACCACCACACTTGGGCTAGGGTAACAACTTGGTACTGTATCACATTTGAACCAGGGCACAAAAACCACATGTTCTGTGCCTAATGCGCAACGCGGAGCTGTGACACCCCGATAGTAAGCTACAATAAACCCTTGTTAATGATGTCTGGTCATCGTAATTAAAATTTTGCTAAACCTCGCTCGTTTCGAAATTAGTTCAAACACAAATTCAAATAACAAATCAAATTATAGTTTCATAAAACAGTGAATTAAAAATGTTCATTAGGTTGTAAATATTCCTTAGATAATTGTCATGCATCAATCAAAAATTTCCTAAAGGTTTAAAATGCCCCTGGATATGAAAACAGTAACCAAGACCGCCGCATTTAGGTCAGTTCCATTTAATAAAAATACGAAACAACTAGTAATCGCTCCCAAACTTTTAGTGAAAGTGAGGTATGTTTAATACTAAATATTGAGACCAGCCACACATTTTACAAAAATGGATTATTGTTAAAAGTGCAACAGAAAACAAAATAGAAAACAAAACAAAAGAAACCAAACAAAAGAAAACAAACAAAAAAAAGAACAAAGGACCAGTCCCCCCTGCTGGGCCGTGAGGCCCAGCTGGCCAGCAAGCCGGCCCACCCCGTCCCTGGCCTATATGGCCTACCTCTCCATCCCCCGAAACCCGCTGCCGCTCGAAGGCCTCCCCGACTCGCCGGACCGCTCCGCCGTCGCCAGAGCCCCTCCTCGCCGGACTGCTTCCCCTACGTCGCCCTCGTCCCTGACCTCCTCCTCACGCCTCGCTGCCCTTGACCCTACGGCCCCACGGTGAGGCCCGGCCTCTCCTCTGCCAGTCCCGTCGTCGCCTAGCGCCGCAGCTCCGCGCCCCGGCTCCCTCCGCCTCCCTGCTGCCGGCCCGCGCCTGTGGACCCCTCCCCCTGCTCGCCGCAGCTCCAGCACGGCTCTGCCCGCGCCACCGCGCCACGCCCGGCTGCCCCCGCTCGAGCACGCACGCTCTCGCCCGCGCGCTGCAGCCGCCCTCCCTCTAGCCAACGCCCGCCGCTGCTCTGCTGCCGCCACAGGCCTCGCCGCTCAAGCCACGGTCATCGCCGTCCGTAACTGCCTCTCCCCCCCCCCTCGCTGCTCGCTCGCCTGCCACGTCGCACGCCGCGCGAGTCGGCTCGCGCCCACGCCTCTACTCCTCACCCGTCGTGCGCGCACGCCCCCGCCAGGATTCAACCTGCGCCCGCTCGAGGCCCTGCTGCCTCCACCGCCTGACCACGCCGTCGCCACTCCGCCGTGCTCGCCCACTGCGCTGCCCTACCACTTCGGCGTTCTCCTTCCCCTGCACGCCCGTGCTGCGCCCCACCTCGTCCAGCCTGCCTCGTTGCAGTCGGCCGGACAGGCCCCCGCCGCGCTGCTGGACCAGCCCGAGGCCAGCGCCCGGGCTCGCCTCATCGGGTGCTCGTGGCCGAGCCCCTGCGCCCGTGAACCCGGCGCCCGCTAACCCCCCTGCCTATGACACAGGGGGGGCACCCGCAGAACGTTTTTCAAAAAAAAAGGATTTACATAATAATAATAATAATAAATAAAATATTAGTTAATTAATTAATTAATTCATTATGTTTACTAACCTAATTAACTTAATTAATTGTGTTTAATTAACCTAATTAACTATTGTTAATTAATTAAACAATAATTAGTTTAGTTAAACCCTAATTAGAATAAACACGGTATGACAGCTGGGACCCATAAGTCAGTTTGACCCAGTCAACGCCCTGTTGACTGCTGACGTCATGCTGATTTCAGCATGCACTATTCTGGATAATGTTGATTTAAAATAATTAAATAAATTCTAAAACTAATTAAAACTTTAGAAAAACATAGAAAATAAACCGTAGCTGAGATGAAAATGTTTTCTACATGAAAGTTGCTCAGAACGACGAGACGAATCCGGATACGTAGCCCGTTCGTCCGCCACACATCCCTAGCATACAAAACACGCAACTGTTCCCCTCTGGTTCATCTGTTCGAAAACGCGAAACACCGGGAATACTTTCCCGGATGTTTCCCCCCTTCGCCGGTATCACCTACTACCGCGTTAGGGCACACCTAGCACCGTTCATTGTCATGTCATGCATTGTCATGCGTATGTTTGCTTTTATATTTATTGTTTCTTCCCCCTCTTCTCTCGCTAGACACCGAGACTGACGCCGCTGCTACCCAGTACGACTACGGTGTTGACGACCCCTCCTTCTCGGTTGAGCTTCCAGGCAAGCCCCCCCCCCCCTTGATCACCAGATATCGCCTATTCCTTCTCTCTAGTGCTTGAATTAGAGTAGTGTAGCATGTTACTGCTTTCGGTTAATCCTTTTCTGCTGCATAGCCTGTCATTGTTGCTACAGTTATTACCCTTACCTGCAATCCTAAATGCTTAGTATAGGATGCTAGTATTCCATCAGTGGCCCTACATTCTTGTCCGTCTGCCATGCTATACTATCGGGCCGTGATCACTCGGGAGGTGATCACGGGTATATACTTATATACATAATATTTATAAAGTCGGGTCGGCTCGTAGAGTACCCGCGAGTGATTCATGGATTGGGGGCTGAAAGGACCTTTGTCCCGATGGCCCTCTGGGTGGATCTTTGTGGCGGAGCGACAGGGCAGGTTGAGACCACCTAGGTGAGAGGTGGGCCTGGCCCTGGTCGGTGTTCGCGGTTACTTCAAAATAACACGCTTAATGAGATCTTGGTATTTGATCTGATTCTGGCCATTAGCCTATACGCACTAACCAACTCGCAGAACAGTTATGGGCACTCGACGTCGTGGTATCAGACGATGCCTTCTTGACGTCAACGACTGAGCGGCGCGCGCCGGGTTGGACCGCGTAACGCAACTTCCTTTGTAATGGAGGTTGCTAGGTCTGCTCTCCGGCCGCCCACGCAACGTGCAGGTGTGCAATGGGCGATGGGCCCAGACCCCTGCGCGCATAGGATTTAGACCGGCGTGCTGACCTCTCTGTTGTGCCTAGGTGGGGCTGCGACGTGTTGATCTTCCGAGGCCGGGCATGACCCAGGAAAGTGTGTCCGGCCAAAGGGGATCGAGCGTGTTGGGTAATGTGGTGCACCCCTGCAGGGAAGTTTATCTATTCGAATAGCCGTGATCCTCGGTAACAGGACGACCCGGAGTTGTACCTTGACCTTATGACAACTAGAACCGGATACTTAATAAAACACATCCTTCCAAGTGCCAGATATAACTCGGTGATCGCTCTCACACAGGGCGATGAGGAGAGGATCGCCGGGTAGGATTATGCTACGTGATGATGCTTGGTGAACTTACCATCTACTCTCTTCTACATGCTGCAAGATGGAGGCTGCCAGAAGCGTATTCTTCGACAGGACTAGCTATCCCCCTCTTATTCTGGCATTCTTCAGTTTAGTCCACCGATATTGCCCCTTTACACAGATACCCATGCATATATAGTGTAGATCCTTGCTTGCGAGTACTTTGGATGAGTACTCACGGTTGCTTTGCTCCCCCTTTTCCCCTTTTCCTTTCTTCCTGGTTATCGCAACCAGATGATGGAGCCCAGGAGCTAGATGCCTCCGTCGACGACAACTCCTACTACACCAGAGGTGCCTACTACTACGTGCAGGCCGCTGACGACGACCAGGAGTAGTTTAGGAGGATCCCAGGCAGGAGGCCTGTGCCTCTTTCGATCTGTATCCCAGTTTGTGCTAGCCTTCTTAAGGCAAACTTGTTTAACTTATGTCTGTACTCAGATATTGTTGCTTCCGCTGACTCGTCTATGATCAAGCACTTGTATTCGAGCCCTCGAGGCCCCTGGCTTGTATTATGATGCTTGTATGACTTATTTATGTTTTTAGAGTTGTGTTGTGATATCTTCCCATGAGTCCCTGATCTTGATCATACACGTTTGCGTGCATGATTAGTGTACGATTGAATCGGGGGCGTCATAAGTTGGTATCAGAGCCGACTGCCTGTAGGAATCCCCCTTCCACACTCCTTGGCCGAAGTTGAGTCTAGTCAATGAAAAGGTTTTTACTAACATGGTTGTGCGGCTTACGGGCCCACGTCGCCATTGGGTGGTATTAGAATCTTTTATTCCTATTCGGGTTAAATAATTTTACTAACTCTGACTCTAGGTTCTCGTAATTACTTCCTCCCGAAGAGCCTCTGATTTCAGATGATCGCCTACTGCGCCAGAAGATTTCAAAATACTCTACGATGTTCTTCCGAGACACTCGTGCCCACCGCCTTTGCAAATTCCCTACCACTGTTATATCCTTATGGATAACTACATATACCTGCCATTCTTACAAGATGCCTCGAACTGCTCTCCGTTGTTTCAAGAATCCTTTGAGCTTACTGCCTTGCAGTTCCTTGTCACCTAAATACACCTACAAATTAATCCTCACACACACACCGAGGATTTGTTTTCTCCCAAGTTGTTCATGTGTTTCACCAAAGTCTTCGAAATACTATTTGATCTTTCAAAAATCCTCAACAGCCTGTTGTTCTTGGAATTCTTGCGTACTTGCATTCCGGTTAATTCCATTTGTCTAGCAATTTACTTAAAAACCTTTGTGATTGTCATTCTGATCCTTTTGATTCAACATGTGTGTGAATGCACACAATCATCAGTTGTTCCCTGGAATTTATCCTTCTGATTCACCCGTCATTTTTAAACATGAGTTGGATCTCGGCCAATCAAATTGTCGTTGATTGTACCCCTAAGCTTAATCAACTTATCCATCCTTAATCAGAGCGTTTGCTTCTGATCCTTTGACTTGGAATTCACAATTCCTATGCAATTGAGCTTTGTATTAGTCAATTGTTTCTATAATCTAATTTCCTTACATTCTTTCTTCTTCTGGTTGAGTACCGATGCTCACATCAGCTCCATTATGGACCGTCAGTTCCTTTGTTGGATTTTATCCGACAACGACCTTCGTATCCAACAAACTTGTGAGCCTTCCCTCGGATACATAATGCCTTGGTAAATTGTATCCTCTGCTTTCTCAACCATGCTCTACTTTCGAGCTTGTATATATTTACTCCAAAGTTTGTGGTATATGTTCCTAAGATGCCCTGATAGGTTGAACCAATGCCTTCCCTAATCTGTGCAAACCCGAGAGTTTTCACGAATCATATTCTCCTGGTGATTTACCAGATAGAATTTCAACACTACAACTCCATCGAAAATGAGAAGTGAATGGAAGGTTATGCATTGAGGAAGTGGGAGTCGACCTTGAACCTTTGTGTTCATGCCCATGGACACGATGTAGATCCTATCACGGAAGCTTCTTGTAATAATAACTATTTCCTTGATATAATATCCTTTGGTATCGGTGAATTGATCCTTTGCAATCGTGGTTCCGACCATGATTGTTCTCCTTTGATTCTATTTCTCGGACAAGTTCAAGTACTTGCCTTTTACCGATCAATACATCTCTGCCACCTCTATTTTGATCTGCCTTCGAGTACTACCCCCTGGTATCTCGAGGATATAATGCCATCGCAATACATCTTATGAATTTCTGATGAAGTAGTACCTTTCCCTGTCATAGTCACTCCAATGGTTCTGGGTTGTCATCAACCGAGGACTCCGAGAATTGAATCGAATCCACACTGCAATTCAGTACTCCTAGTACTTTGTTGTTGAGAAGTTTAATACTCCATCATGTCATTCCTAGCCTGATCGGCTACATTATCATCGTGCTAAACTTAACTGTCCTACCTGGTTCTTCTTCTCGGAGCACAAAATTCGACGGTGAGCTAATCTTACGTCGATCTTTCTTGTCATATCATTTCTCCTTGAACAGCAAACTTGATTTCAAGTTTGTGTCATACCCATGGTTCCAATAACCTTTTGCTTCATCATTCCTTTGACTTGATGTCATCGCCGACCAATTACATCTTCATGAAACCTCTCGACAAATGTGTCGTGATCATAATCAACACTCGGAGCATTTCCAGGATATCAATCAAATTCATTATGGGAAATACCATCCTTGTCCCTCGATGATTGTGTTATCATCGAAAACATTCTTGCCTTCCCCTAACACAAACTTGTTCATGTTATGGATGCAACTTGCTATCCAGCTTGTATGATGTTCTACCTTGAAGTATTAATGTCTTTTATGACAAGGGTGTTGTGAGGATTGCTCCACCTATTAAGAATTCTTGGTATAGTGATACTTCTCACCATCACCATTATTTCTTGGTCCTCGAGTTGATTCCAAACGGGGTACCAACAAGTGAATGATGCTGTTTGGAATATGCCCTTCTAGCAATCCTGTTGCTTTGAAGTTAATGGCTGGTCATTCATTCTTAGGCTATTGATTACTAAATCACCATTCTGACATTGGTCATGCAACCGAACCCATATTTCAGGCGCACCTTTCAACCAATGTTTAATTGTGTATGTTTTCCTCGAGCATATTTCATTATATCATTTGATCTGACAAATGTTATCTCCTTATCCACATAATTGTGGAGATCCATCTTTTTGGATATCTCGTTGAATTATCGTTGAGTCCATCAGCCACCTCCTCATCCTCTCCTTGGCTTAAAGATGAACCCTTGTTCGGAACTCGCTTCCATAGTTCATTTCCCGAGAATCATATAATGTCATCTCGTCAATTGTGTTGCACCTCTTCTTATCAGGCATCATGAGTCTGAGGTATCCTGGCACCAATTAGATCTGAATCTCGGTCAAACATGATGGTTGAAACATATTTCCAAGAGTTATAACATTGGTCTTTATACGACCCGGTAAAGTGATGTCATGCCTAGCACACCTGGACGAAGGACTTATAGTTTTCCTTTTTAGCAAGGTTATCCATTCTTCCATGAGGAAATTGTAAGACTTACTCCACAAGTTGTTCCTGATGGATCCTTCGAGTATCCAGAGTTTGAACTTTGCTTGAAGACCATGTCAATGCTATCTCGAAGCGTGTCTCTGGTACTCCGATTTTACAATCAACACATTTGTAGCACTATGCTAAATGTTTCTTGATCAATTATCCAAACACCGTTGTATGGGTAATGTCATGAAATTTCTCTCCCCTTTCCTGAAGGGTTTTCTACTTTATATCCTGCCATGGATATCATGCTCTGCTTGTCCTTGGGAAGGGTATACCCCTGGTAAATGTGTCAAACACATTTGCCTTTCCATTGTTCTGTTTGATCTGATGATCACATTTTCCTTTCCATTGATTTGTTTAACCTTCCTTGTGATCCATATGATCTAAGCCGTAATGTTCTTCTGCTTATGTAAACACCTTGGTGTACAACCGTGTCAGTAACACCCTGTTGCATTTGTCGATAGCATTCCGGTAACCACCGATGGACGAGAACTTTGACTATTGGTCCGCCTCGTTCAACGAGTTGGAAAATGGTTCTCTTTGTCCCTCGCCCTTGGTATCGATGTTGTTGCTGACATAACTGACAGGCTACCCTCTGACTGGCCTTGCTTACATGATCGTGCAAGATGTCAGCGCCCTTTCTACCTTCAACCCACATGGTGGGCCCATAACCCACAGTTCTCCAGGATCAAAACCTGACTCTCTTGTACACCCCTTGCTTCCAAAGTTATTCCTCACGCTTGGCTTCGTATGAAAATCACGAGCCACCTTCCTAGAGATGATCTACTTTGGTATCAAACACAATATTTTTTTCCGTAGCTCTGAACTCCTTTCACACTTTGTTTCAGGCATCGACCAAATGTCAATCTACTTGAAACTACTTATTGTGCCTTCTTACTTTGCTCTCGATATTTTCTTGAGTTTCGATTCGAGAGGTACTTTCTACCACATTCCCTGAGTCAACCTTGTAAGGTCTGTTCTTCCGGAGTTACCCCTTGTCCTTTCGTAAGTATGATGAAAACCCAAAAGAAAGGATGACCACTTCATCATGATAACCAGAAGCAGAGAAATGAAGACATCAACATAGTGGATCGACCTCTTCGAGAAGAGCAACTAAGACCGAGAAGAATCATTAGAATTTAATAACCAAATCTTTCCCCTTACTCCACCTCTTAAAATCTCGGGACGACATTTCTTGTAGTGGAGGAGAATTGTGACACCCCGATAATTAAGCTACAGTAAACCCCTGTTAATGATGCCAGGTCATCGTAATTAAAATTTTGCTAAACCTCGCTCGTTTCAAAATTAGTTCAAATACAAATTCAAATAACAAATCAAATTATAGTTTCATAAAATAGTGAATTAAAAATGTTCATTAGGTTGTAAATATTCCTTAGATAATTGTCATGCATCAATCAACATTTTCCTAATGGTTTAAAATGCCCCTGGATATGAAAACAGTAACCAAGACCGCCGCATTTAGGTCATTTCCATTTAATAAAAATACGAAACAACTAATAATCGCTCCAAAACTTTTAGTGACATGAGGTATGTTGAATACTAAATATTGAGACCAGCCACACATTTTACAAAAATGGATTATCGTTAAAAGTGTAACAGAAAACAAAATAGAAAACAAAAGAAAAGAACAAACAAGAAAAGAACAAAGGACCAGTCCCCCCCCCTGCTGGGCCGTGAGGCCCAGCTGGCCAGCAAGCCGGCCCACCCCGTCCCTGGCCTATATGGCCTACCTCTCCATCCCCCGAAACCCTAACCCCCCACGTTCCCCACTCCTCTCCTCTCCGCCCCCCCCCCCCCCGCTGGATCTGGATCGGGGCGATGACCCCGACGACCGCGCCCTGTCCGCGGCCGCTCGAAGGCCTCCCCGACTCGCCGGACCGCTCCGCCGTCGCCGGAGCCCCTACTCGCCGGACTGCTTCCCCTACGTCGCCCTCGTCCCCGATCTCCTCCTCTAGCCTCACTGCCCTTGACCCTATGCCCCACGGTGAGGCCCGGCCTCTCCTCTGCCAGTCGCGCCGTCGCCTAGCGCCGCAGCTCCATGCCTCGGCTCCCTCTGCCTCCCTGCTGCCGGCCCGCGCCCGTGGATCCCTCCCCCCTGCTCGCCACAACTCCGGCACGGCTCTGCCCGCGCCGCACCCGGCTGCCCCCGCTCGAGCACACACTCTCTCGCCCGCGCGCTGCAGCCCCCTCCCTCCAGCCAACGCCCGCCGCTGCTCTGCTGCCGCCACAGGCCTCGCCGCACAAGCGACGGTCGCCACCGTCCGCAACTGCCTCTCCCCCCCCCCCGCTGCTCGCTCGCCTGCGTCGTCGCACGCCGCGCAAGTCAGCTCGCGCTAGCGCCTCTGCTCCTCGCGCCGTCGTGCGCGCACGTCCCCGCCAGGATTCAACTTGCGCCCGCTCGAGGCCCTGCTGCCTCCGCCGCCTAACCACACCGTCGCCCCTCCGCCGTGCTCACCACTGCGCCGCCCGACCACTTCGGCGCTCTCCTTCCCCTACACACCCGCGCTGCGCCCCACCTCGTCCAGCCTGCCTCGTCACCGTCGGCCGGACCAGCCCCCGCCGCGCCCCGGCAGCCATGCTGCTGGACCCGCCCGAGGCCAGCGCCCGGGCTCGCCTCATCGGGTGCTCGTGGCCGAGCCCCTGCGCCCGCGAACCCGGCGCCCGCTAAGCCCCCTGCCTATGACACAGGGGGCCCACCCGTAGAACGTTTAAAAAAAGGATTTACATAATAATAAATAAAATATTAGTTAATTAATTAATTAATTATGTTTAATTTACCTAATTAACTTAATTAATTGTGTTTAATTAACCTAATTAACTATTGTTAATTAATTAAACAGTAATTAGTTCAGTTAAACCCTAATTAGAATAAACAGGGTATGACAGCTGGGACCCACACGTCAGTTTGACCCAGTCAACGCCCTGTTGACTGCTGACGTCATGCAGATGTCAGCATGCACTATTATGGATAATATTGATTTAAAATAATTAAATAAATTCTAAAAATAATTAAAACTTTAGAAAAACATAAAAAATAAACCGTAGCTCAGATGAAAATGTTTTCTACATGAAAATTGCTCAGAACGATGAGACAAATCCGGATACGCAGCCCGTTCGTCCGCCACACATCCCTAGAATAGCAAACACGCAACTCTCCCCCTCCGGTTCATCTGTTCGAAAACGTGAAACACCGGGAATACTTTCCTGGATGTTTCCCGCTTCGCCGGTATCACCTACTACCGCGTTAGGGCACACCTAGCACCGTTCATTGTCATGTCATGCATCGTCATGCGTATGTTTGCTTTTATATTTATTGTTTCTTCCCCCTCTTCTCTCGCTAGACACCGAGACCAACGCCGCTGCTACCCAGTATGACTACCGTGTTGACTACCCCTCCTTCTCGGCTGAGCTTCCAGGCAAGCCCCCCCCCCTTGATCACCGGATGTCGCCTATTCCTTCTCTCTACTGCTTGCATTAGAGTAGTGTAGCATGTTACTGCTTTCGGTTAATGCTATTCTGCTGCATAGTCTGTCATTGTTGCTACATTTGTTACCCTTACCTGCAATCCTAAATGCTTAGTATAGGATGCTAGTATTCCATCAGTGGGCCTACACTGCCATGCTATACTATCGGGCCGTGATCACTCGGGAGGTGATCACGGGTATATACTTATATACATAATATATGATACATGTGGTGACTAAAGTCGGGTTGGCTCGCAGAGTACCCGCGAGTGATTCACGGATTGGGGGCTGAAAGGACCTTTGTCCCGATGGCCCTCTGGGTGGATCTTTTTGGCGGAGCGACAGGGCAGGTTGAGACCACCTAGGTGAGAGGTGGGCCTGGCCCTGGTCGGCATTCGCGGTTACTTCAAAATAACACGCTTAACGAGATCTTGGTATTTGATCTGAGTCTAGCCACTGGCCTATATGCACTAACCAACTACGCGGGAATAGTTATGGGCACTCGACATCGTGGTATCAGCCGAAGCCTTCTTGACGTCAGCGACTGACCGGCGCACGCCGGGTTGGACCGCGTAATGCAACTTCCTTTGTAATGGAGGTTGCTAGGTCTGCTCTCCGGCCGCCCACGCAACATGCAGGTGTGCAATGGGCGATGGACCCAGACCCCTACGCGCATAGGATTTAGACCGGCGTGCTGACCTCTCTGTTGTGCCTAGGTGGGGCTACGACATGTTGATCTTCCGAGGCTGGGCATGACCCAGGAAAGTGTGTCCGGCCAAAGGGGATCGAGCGTGTTGGGTAATGTGGTGCACCCCTGTAGGGAAGTTTATCTACTCGAATAGCCGTGATCCTCGGTAACAGGACGACCCGGAGTTGTACCTTAACCTTATGACAACTAGAACCGGATACTTAATAAAACACATCCTTCCAAGTGCCAGATATAACCCGGTGATCGCTCTCACACAGGGCGACGAGGAGAGGATCGCCGGGTAGGATTATGCTATGCGATGATGCTTGGTGAACTTACCATCTACTCTCTTTTACATGCTGCAAGATGGAGGCCGCAAGAAGCGGAGTCTTCGACAGGACTAGCTATCCCCCTCTTATTCTGGCATTCTGCAGTTCAGTCCACCGATATTGCCCCTTTACACAGATACCAATGCATATGTAGTGTAGATCCTTGCTTGCGAGTACTTTGGATGAGTACTGTAACCCCACGATGCGGCTATATCTCCCACGTGTCGAGGCATGACTTAGAGGCATAACCGCATGGTGGTTTTGTCGCAAGAAGGGTCATCTTCACACAATCCCATGTAATAAACAAGAATGGGATAAAGAGTTGGCTTACAATCGCCACTTCACTCAATACATTAATTAAACATACATTATTCGGAGTACACACATAGACCGACTACGGTCAAATCCAAAAGAACAGAAGACAACCCCAAATGCCAGATCCCCGATCGTCCCAACTGGGCACCACTACTGATCATCCGAAAACGAAACATAGTAACGACCAAGGTCCTCGTCGAACTCCCACTTGAGCTCGGTTGCGTCACCTGCACTGGCATCATCGGCACCTGCAACTGTTTTGGTAGTATCTGTGAGTCACGAGGACTCAACAATCTCAAAACCCGCGAGATCAAGACTATTTAAGCTTATGGGTAGGATGAGGTAATGAGGTGGAGCTGCAGCAAGCACTAAGCAAATATGGTGGCTAACATACGCAAATAAGAGCGAGATGAGAAGCAACGCAACGGTCGTGAAGCTAGCAATGATCAAGAAGTGATCCTGAAACTACTTACGTTCATACATAACCCAAACCGTGTTCACTTCCCGGACTCCGCCGAGAAGAGACCATCTCGGGCACACACGGTTGATGCATTTTAATTAAGTCAAGTGTCAAGTTCTCTACAACCGGACATTAACAAATTCTCATCTGCCACATAACCGCGGGCACGGCTTTCGAAAGTTTATACCCTGCAGGGGTGTCCCAACTTAGCCCATCACAAGCTCTCACGATCAGCGAAGGATATTCCTTCTCCCGAAAAGACCCGATGAGTCTCGGAATCCCGGTTACAAGACATTTCAACAATGGTAAAACAAGACCAGCAAGACCACCCGAATGTGCCAACAAATCCCGATAGGAGCTGCACATATCTCGTTCTCAGGGCACACCGGATGAGCGAAGCGTACAGGTATAACCAGCCCTCGAGTTTCCCCAAGGTGGCCCCGCACGGTGCTCTGGTTTGGACCAGCACTCAGAGGAGCACTGGCCTGGGGGGGCTAAAATAAAGATGACCCTCGGGAAGGCGACTCCCTAGGGAAAATAAATATAGGTAGTGGGTAGGCAAATGGAAAAGCCAATGTTGGGCCTTGCTGGAGGAGTTTTATTCAAAGTGAACTGTCAAGGGGGTCCCATAACCCCAACCGCGTAAGGAACGCAAAATCAAGGAACATAACACCAGTATGACGGAAACTAGAGCGGCAAGAGTGGAACAAAACACCAGGCATAAGGCCGAGCCTTCCACCCTTTACCAAGTATATAGATGCATTAATTAAATAAGAGATATTGCGATATCCCAAAATATCCATGTTCCAACATGGAACCAACTTCATCTTCACCTGCAACTAGCAATGCTATAAGAAGGGCTGAGCAAAAGCGGTAACTTAGCCAAACAACAGTTTGCTAGGAAAGGATGATTAGAGGCTTGACAAGGCAATATGGGAGGCATGATAAGCAAGTGGTAGGTAGCGCAAGCATAGCGATAGAGCGAACAACTAGCAAGCAAAGATAGAAGTGATATCGAGGGTAATGGTAATCTTGCCTGAGATCCCGCAAGGAAGAAGAACAAGTCCATGAAGAAGACAAATGGACGTAGTCGAATGAATCCTCACAACTCCGGAACGAAACCGAAGCTAACGAGACAAGCAAACCGAAAAGAAGCAAACAACATGGTAAACAACCATCACATCAACATGGCATGATGCACAATCAAGTATGATACATGTCCATGGTAAAGTGCACAAACAATACTACAAGTTAAGTGGAGCTCAATATGCAATGAGTTGCATATTGACGAAACACCACATTCAAGTCATTTAGTTCGTTCTCGTTTATGTACCCAACAACATAAAATGTTATTAAACATGGCAAAAGGGTGAAGCATAAATAAACTAACTATTTAGGGAAGTTTAAATGAGGCCGGAACAACAAACAACAATTTCGGAAAATCCCCATGTGCATTTAGCAATTTAAAGCAAACAACAATTTTAAATGTTGTTAACATGATGCGGATGACATATGCAAGTTTTATGCAATTTAATGAAAATATTGACATGAGCATGTTATGAAGCATTTGATCACGATGACGAAATGGAAGGGTGCCACGGCGACGATAACGGACACGGTGCCACGGCAACGTTCCGGTTCGGACAACTCGTTGAGATATCGGTGCAAAAGAAGCAATTGTGCGGATGTGCGGAACATGCTGGAGATGGTGGGGTGATCCCGGTTACCGGGTTTCCATGGGTCGATGGCATGGTAAACGAGGAGGAACGTGCATTGACAACTCGGATATGGTGCAAACACGAGCATCTCATACAACACACATGCATTCGTTCACGGGCGTCGTCTCGGGATTATACCTTTGAAGCGTGCATTTTCAGAACGGATCAAGTTCGTAGTGGAAGTAGATGTTCTCGTGACGGTAGTGGAAGTAGTGGTATTATCGGTCCTCGACGGTAGTGGTACACGTTTTTCTATAGATGTTCGGGTCATCGTGGAGGTACTTGCCGCATCGCCGGGCGTAGTCGTACACTTGTCGGATGCATGACAACGGTAGTGGAACTTGGCGCTTGAGGTTTGAATACGGGGTCGGACATGTAGCCGTTCATAGTCAAACTTGGCGCATCCGGGTCGAGTACTTGGCGAGTCCGCACGTAGAGGTACTTGGCGAAAAAATCCTGGAGACGATGCGTCCGCGTACGGTTCTTGGCGGCGTTCTTGCTGGTCCAAAAAGAAGCAAGACAGGAGGCCGGCGGCAGGGACTTGGCGCTGGTCGATGCGGGCGAGCGGAGGCACATCCTCCTCCCCGCTCGAACGAAGCAGAGGCGGGGCAGGGGGCTTGGACATGTAGAGGCGCTGGAGGTGACGAGCTCTTGGCCGAGCAGATGGCTCGGGCGCGGAACTTGAGGTGACGAAGGCGAAAGGGAACGCGACGAGGCGGACGGCAGCGGCTTGCTCGCCGGCACGGCTGGAGGCGGAGGTCACCGGTACAGGCGCATGGGGAGGTGAGGAGGAGGCGAGATGGCACGGCAGCGGCCTGGTTCTGCGGTGGCTGGCGGCGGATGCAGGCGACGAGGAGGCAGAGGGGACGGGACGAGGGCGCGGCTGCTGATGGAAGGGGGCGCGACGGCAGTGAGGAGGCCGACGGGGCCTGGTTCTCTTCTCCGGCGAGGGCGGAGCGCGGGTCTCGCACTAGAGGCGCGCGGATGCGGGAGCGAGGGGATCGGGCGCGATGCGGGTATGTGAGTGGCGGCGGTGTGGGAGGACGAGAGGGAGAGATCGAGAGGAGGGGGTCGGGGCTAGGGTTAACAGGGCACCGGCTGGGCTGCGGATGGGCCTAGGAGGTTAGATGGGCTGGTCTGGGTGGAGGTCCAAGTGGCCAGCTGCGCTTCTGGGAGGTAGAGCTGGGTTGGGCTCTCTTTAATTTCTTTAACAGAAAAGCATTAGAGAGAAGAAAATGAAGAGGGGTTAGTAATTTGAGCACGAAGACAATTTTCCTGGACTCATAAAAATGAGCTTGAACCAAGAAAACTAGAAAGTGAGCATGGGCAAAGATTGGATTCGAACTCATTTGAATTAAATTCAAATGAATTTGAATAAGAAGTGGGCGTTTGAAAGGTCCAAAAAATGTTGAGAATTTAGGTGGTGCTTGGAAAAATGATGAAAGGATATATGGCAAAGTTAGAGACCAAGAATTGTGATAACAAAGGCATTGGGATTTATGTTTGCAAGTGTGTGATGGTCGATTCCAAATTAATGGAATATTTATAATAGCTCCCTAATAATAGTAGGAGTCTTTGAATATGTTTTAAAGAGAAATCACCATGTGAATTCCCTAGATTTAAATGGATCAAAGATCCATGCAATTTATTTAGCTGAGTTTTAAAAAGGGGTGCAAGATGACATGATGCAATGCACATGATGCAAAGATGAATGCAACGAACAAAACAAATAAAACACACGACGGTCACGCAAAACATGCAAGGCATCTGGAGCGCCGGTCTTGGGGCATCACAACACTCCTCCACTTATAAGAGATCTCGACCCGAGATCTAAGGATGGCACCGGAGAGAAACGGAAGAAGGAAGAGGTAAAACTAAGTTGCTTCTTGACAAAAGAGTGAAACCAAAGAACCTTGAGAGGTTGAACAACTTGAAAGAAAGAATACAACGAAGATGAACGAAGTTGAAAACACTCCGTTAGAAAAGAGGAACAAGGAACATTGCCAAAACCTTGGGGTTGCAAAGACATGAATGAAGAGCTCTAGCGACAAGAAAGGACGTGTAACCACTCTAATTAAATGGATAAGCAAGGAAAGAACATGATCTTGAGAAAACAAGATGATTGGTCGAAGTGAGCAACAACACAACGCCTCCGAAACAAAGAGTACAAGCTAGATCGTTGGAAAGAAAAGAACGGAGAAGAAAAAGACAACTTCTACCACAATTGAATTTGAAAAGCATCCTGACAAGAGGGATTGAACGGAATTGTTGGAAAACCAACAACAAAAAGAATAAGCTTGTAGTGGGCTTATGGAAACCTCTCAACATTATGAGGTGACAAACGGCCACTAAAGGAAGCCATTGATTTGAGTGAGAGCACCAAGGCGATGAAAAACTTCTTTCACCAAGAGGATAGGAGAAAACTTGGATCATTGATAAGCACCATAATAGCAACATTCCTTAGGGAAGGCTTTAGGTGAAACATGACACAAGATAACTCCAACGAAGATATTGGTGGCTTTAAAATATCTCATTCTTGACAACATGTGAATCATGCAACACGAACTCAAATTGTCAAGAATGACATAACACCACCTCAAATGATAAGGTAGAACGAATTGCACTTCGAAATGCAAGATGAAGAATGCTTGAACTCCTCAAAACAAAATATGTGTTGAGCACCATGTTTATTTTAGAGTATAGCTTGGCGGATCATAACTTCGAGAGATATTTTGAAGAAAAATTGAAGAATGAAAAGAATCCTTGACGAACCACTATGTAGAGCCTCCATGAAGAACTCCGGTAATGAAAGGATGATAAAAAGAAAGAGAAGTTGAGAACACAAGGTGAAGCCTTAAAATGATTTAGATGAAGCTTCAGGATGATATAACCGAGAAAACTTGGAACTCCAGAAAGAAAGATGAACAACATATAACTGAGAAATTGATATCACGAACAAACTCCAGTAGAAAAGAATTAAACACTTGAATGAAACAAGAATAAGAATTATGTTATGCGTATCCTTCACCAATTTAAATTGATGATAAGCAACGGATTTGGCATACTACTTATTCTTTTGCAAGGATTGAAGAGAGATATAGCGCCAACTTGGGAAGGTCTTCCACGAACCACCGGTAGGATTGAAACAACGAATAAATTAATATGAGAACATAGGAAGAGGAATCTTGAACAACCCGCCGTAAGAATTGAAAATGAAAGTAGCAAAGGCACAATTCATCGGGAAGAATTGGAAAAACGACGGAAGATACTTGAGGGAATTTAGATACATGAGAACGAAGAGATCATGAACTGACTAGAGGATATTTGAGCGATGCACCGGTAAGATTTGGAGAACGATAGCTGGAAGCTGGAATGAATAATTCTGAGACGATGGGCTCCGGAGAATCAAAATGAAAAGACTCCTGAATTGCTCCGGATGGGTGAAAAGAATTCTCACAATCGAAAACAATTATGAGAGGATGGCATAATGCTAGAACCATGAATGTTCGAGAGAACGGACCAAGATTTAGAGGAAACACTTCTTTGGTCTTCAAAATCTGAGAATGACGACGAGATACGGCACCTTGAATTATTGAGGCACTCCGGAATGAAGAATAGAAAGGTTGAGCCAACGATGAAAATAATTTGAAAGATCTTGGAGAAAGACATATGACTGATGATAATCCATTCTTATGTCACACTTTGAAAGAATTTGAGAATAACTCCAGAAAAATTAGAAGATTCAGGTAAGATCCTGGGAAAAGACCTATGGGTCAGGGCCCACTCAAAAGAAACACCGTTGAACGATTTAAAAGATAGATTGCGCCGTTGAATTAAATGGCTTGAATCAGATAAGAACCTCAAAATAGCTTGAACGGATTAAGAATGGAAGAACGAATCTTCTGAGATATCTTCGCACTCCGGAACAAATGAATAGTGAGAGGTGAATGATTAAGAGGTGCACCGGCATGAGAAAACATTTGAAACGAGGAAAAGATATGATCAACACCGAAAGATTGCATTGAAACCTCCGAGGAAGATAAGAGAACAAAGAATGATAAACTTGAAGCTTCCTTTAGCATCTTCATGAGAATCACCGGATAAGAACATTGAAGCAAAATAATGAAGAGACTTCACAGCAATAAAATGGATGCTTGATTAAGATATATGAGTCCTTGAATAAAAGGGTGGGAGGGCGGGAACAACAAAGGCAACTTGGGGCAGATGGAATAAGCACTGTTGAGAAAACTTAGAATTGATCTTGCGGATGGGGTGAATGATGGGATCATCTCGAAGAGAAATGCACCGGTTGGAAACAGAATTAAGATGGCAATCTCGATGATCAAGAAGGATTAGTATCCACATAGGAATATGAGAACACCACTTAGAAAAGGTATGGAATCCACATTTGACTTCGAAGCAACTCGAATACCACAACTTAAAACAAAACAAAGGATTGGCTTGCAAAATAAGCTAGAAACAAACATATGATAGAGATTTCGTCCGAAGTTTTCGTGGTGGGGCCCGCACGGGCTCGATCGTACAACACCATCATGTACAAGGCAGTGCACATGACATGCGAAGCGTCCCCGAGTCAGCATAGCCAAGGATTGTTTAAGACACACCCAGACCACTGTAAAACCAACTGTGGACAGGCGGACCACTAGACGTCAAACCCCAATCTCATATCATCCATATGTCGGAAAGATATCCTAGGAGATACTTGAATACCAACCTATAAACTCCCGAAACTTTCTGGTTATGCAATCTGGAGTTGGGAATACAGGAGAAGCAATATATCTCACCCAATTCTAACAATCCCTACATCCAGCTGTATCCATCCGTCAACACATAACCAAGAAAACTCCAGAAATCGTGTATCTCAACCTTCGAAAAGCATCTGTTATATGAGTTATGGCAATACTCCCGAACTCCCGCCCCAGTACTGGGTGGTGTCAAGGTTATCTCACCAACAACTGCATAAAAGAGATTTTCGATGTCGGCAAAACTCAGGTATTCCAGAACTGCAACGATAAAATTGTGACGACAACACCTCGGAGCTCAACTCCCCGGGACAGTGCCACAACCCCTAAATGTCAGGAGGCACCAAGAACAATGTTCTCGTCACAAGAATATCAGAACGATCCCAAGATACCCGCGTGATCCTAAAAAAATTTAAGTGAAATTTGAGGAGAGGAAAGACAAAACATCTACGTCAGGAGGCCTCACCAGAGAGACGAAGGGACTGAGGAATAAAAAGAATCCTACTCTCCGATATATATAATCCTAAGACTCAAAACATTTTTGTTCTAGACTCAGCAACGTATATAATCCTACATTTTGGCCTCACCGGAATGCGCTACTTAAAGCGGCAATGCCTAGCTAATCTCCACACCATAGCGCATCGTCCTGCAACCTGGCACCACATCCGCCATGACCGCGAGCGCGTACGCTCTGCGGTAGAGCTTTGTCTTCGGGGATGAAGCTCGAGGTCGCCGCCCTCGCTCAAGTCGCCGCTCATGACGCAATAGCGGCATAGCCGGATGCGGACGCGACCGCACAAGCGGTGGCCACGATGGCGGCTGATGACGAGAGCACCGTCAACCACGCGTCCTACTTGCCGCCTTCCAACGTCCAGCACCGCCGAGGTCGGGGACTCCTCCGAGGATGAGTAGGGCATGGGAGGCGGCAGGGCATGGTGTGCCAACTGGCCGGTCCGTCTCCCGTGTTCTACTCTTCCTCGCCGGAGACCGCACCTTCACTTCACGGGTCTTGAACCCCGCCCCCGTACATGGAGATCGCAGATGGAGGACGTCGGTCACCGCCGTAGAATAGGTTTAGGGTCGGGTTTCTTTTATTTTTCTCTCCTATAAAAGTTCGAAATGTAATGAAAATTTGCCGTGTCTGCATTAATCTCAGCCGGTGTATATAAACTTTCACAATAATATAGTATATTGTAGGAGTACTAGCAAGATGCCCGTGCATTGCACGGAACATCAAGATCTTGTGGGAGAAAAGGATGAACGAGGGAAGGCCTTATCTGCAAATGTGGAGAGGAGTGCGGGTACATTGTCATAGTTTCTTTCCTATCCATTAGATATAGATCGGATGGCCTATATTGCAGGATGGCAGGCACACCATCATCACCAACTCTGGTTTTTATTGAACCGAGACAAAGCTAACATGCGAAGTAAATAAACACATAGGGTATACATACACAATTTATCTTAGGCACTCCAATAGTACGTCCACTACACATTCACGCATTTCACATCTTTCTACATCTACGGGAACCTACAAAAGGGTTAACGTAAATTGCCTCTGTCTCTCCTCCCTGATTTTCATGGTGGTGGGCCCCTCCCTCCCCTCAATCTACAATCAACAGCTCACACGTTTCACATTACATTAATTACGTAACTGGGATTACTTAGGTGTAGCATTACTCGTCCAAAAAAACCAACTAAGCCAACCTCCCAGCATATCGCGCGGGAAAAGACCCGGCCGTGCCATTTTAGTCGGGATTACCGGATTACTAGTAGTACGCGAAGCACCAAGTTTTTTTTTGAGGGGGCGAAGCACCTAGTTTAAAAGGAAAAAAGGCGGTACACTCACAGCACCCTTGTCGCGGTTGCATTGCACCCCACACACGTTCGGTCCTGCACACGGCTCACGCAAACGGAATGCGCTTCGGCTTGCCTCTTCACTGACACGTGGGACTGCACTTGGAGAAACCGACCATGCGCCAAACTCCCCCCGCCCACCGCGCGAAAATCCCCCCCCCCAAAATTCCCCCCAAATCCCAAATTCAACCGCCCTTCAGCCAACTAGCCAATAATATTCCCCAAACCCCCTCCCCCCCCCCCCCCCGTCCCCCTCCACTCCATTCGCTCCGCCAAAGCCGCCCTCCCCGCTGCGCCGATACGTCGGCGCCGCGGTTCGTCGAGGGGACGCACGGCGATCCTCTCGCTCCCACAGTACGCTCTCGTAGACTGCCTTCCTCGAGCCGTGCCGCCACCGCTGGCGACGTTCTTGTGGAGGCACACGGCGGTCAGCGCCGCCACCGCTGGCGATGTTCGTGTGGAGGCGCACGGCGGTCAGCTTCTCCCATGGTACGCGCATTCTAGACTGAGGCCCCGTGCATTTCGGTGTAGCGATGAATGTTAGCTGATAGACGTTGTTAATCTCACTGTTTGCAGAAGTAGTTTACAGTCAATATGCTCTGCTTAAGAAGCTTCCTTGCTCTGTTCTGCACTCAATCTGCTTAGCTGAGATGGCATGCCAAGCCCGATTAGTTGCTAAAATATCCTGCCATATATTTATTGTGACGTAGATTGCCATAGTCTAGTAGCCAATCTGTTAGGTGAAATAGCTCTACACCGTTTTATACTCGATCTTTGTTGTTGCGATGGCCTTCGATAGTTCGATGGCTGTGTGCTCGGCCTCATTGACTGCTGAAACAGCCTGCCATAATTTAGCACTCAAATATGTTTGCTGAATTAGCTTTAAATATATTTCGTTACTTAGATATGCTTGTCCAAATATCTTGCCATAGCTTTAGACATCGACCTAGGTATTTTTTTCTGGACTTCATAAAAAAGCATATATATGTTTCCTGTAATATCTAGTAGAAGAACTAATTTGTATGTCTAACAGATGGACAGGACTTCGATAACTTCTGCTCGAAGATTCTCCGTTGCATATGTCGAGGGGGTTGAAACTTCATGAACTTTATGATAGCTGAGTACGGTAGTCCGAAATCAAATGTGCTCTGCCCGTGTAGTAGTTGTATGAATTCAGTTACAAGACCCCAGTCAACTGTGCAAAATCATCTACACTTGTATAGGATGTCGCTCACATATACTAGGTGGGTTCATCATGGTGAAGTTGTGAACGTTAATGTTACTGACTACATGGAAGCAGCAGATCACCATCTTGATCTGCCTGATGCTCAGGCGGAAGAGGAGGAGGTGGTGGCGGCGGTGGAGCCAGTGAGTTTGACCAACATTGAAACAATGCTACGAAATGCTCGTGCATTTCGTGAACTTTCACTTGCAGAAGAGAAATGGTGGGCCCGCATGTTGGAACAATTCAACGTGTCTTTCACCCCAGGAAATAAGCTGTCAGTATTCTCGGCTATGGTCACCTTTCTTCAAGTGAAGACATCTGAGCAGATGACCAACAAATCATTCGATGCGATGTTGGCTGCTTTCTGCAAAGCTTTCCCATATGAGTTTGAGCTGCCACACACCTACAGTAAAATGAAGAATTTCCTTCGTGCAGTTGGAATTGGATATGATATGATCCATGTTTGTAAGAATAATTGTGTTCTATTCTAGAAGGATTATGCCAACTTAAGTGAATGCCCGAAATGCAAATCATCAAGATGGAAAGATGGCGATGCTGTGAAGGGGATTCCTCATAATGTTCTGAGACATTTTCTAATTACACCAAGATTGCAGAGGTTGTTTCATGATGCTGAAACAAGAGAGGATGTACTGTGGCATTCTAGGAACCAGGAGTACAGAGATCAGAATGTAATGAGCCATCCATCTCATGGTAGTGAGTGGAAAAGCTTCAATCAGGAACACAAAAATTTTGCTGCTGACCCGAGAAATATTAGACTTGGCTTAGCTTCAGATGGATTTAACCCATTTGGCCACCAGAGCGCCACATATAGCATGTGGCCAGTGCTTGTTATCCCTTACAACATGCCTCCAAATGTCTGCACCAAAGAATCAAACTACATGATGGCCTTGCTCATCCCAGGTCCAAAAAGTCCTGGAAAGGATTTTGATTTATTCATGGAGCCTCTTGTGGAGGAACTTCAATAGCTATGTAGGGGTGTTCTCACTCGAGACCTATATAGCAACCCAGCAGCTGATTTCTTTCTGTGTGTTGTTATAATTTGGTGCATCCATGATTATCCGACTTTGGGCACTATGTCAGGGCGAACGACACATGGTTACAATGCATGTGTTCGCTATGACAGGAATCCGCTGTCATGCGCAATACTTAGCAAGATCTGTTACATTGGACAATGTCTTTTCCTTGCCAAGGACAAGCCGCTCCTACAAAATACTGAAGACATGTGTTGAATGCAAAGCATGAAAACCGTGCTGCGCCAAAGAGGCTCACCGCCGATGAGTTGCAAGTGGAATTAGAGAAGGTCAGGCATATTGCACCAGGAAACCATCCTGGTAATGGTAGCGGGAAAAGGAAGCGTGGCAGGGTAGAAGAGAGATTATTGTTTACCCGCAGGTCCACTTTGTGGGACTTGGAGTATTGGAAAGATTTGGATCTGCGGCATAATCTTGATGTTATGCACATTGAGAAAAATATATATGTGACAGCATTATTGGCACACTTCTTAATATTGAAGGCAAGACGAAAGATACCTTAAAATCTAGGATTGATTTGACACACCCGGGTATCAGAAAGGATTTGCAGGTGGAAGATGAAGGTAAACCATGGGATATGGCACCAGCTGTGTATGTCTTGGACAAGGTAAAAAGAAAAGAATTCTGCGAGGTCCTGTCACGTGTGAGATTCCCACGTGGATTTGCTTCCAACCCTGAAAGGAGAGTCAGTGCAGATGGAAACAAGGTACAAGGGTTGAAAACTCATGACTGCCACGTCCTACTTCAAAGGATTTTACCTGTTATCCTTAGAGGATTGGGCCGCCCTGACTTATACAGAGTAGTTGCAGAGTTGGGACAATTCTTCAGGGAACTCTGCAGTAGAAATATCAGGGTAGATGCTTTGGAGCGTCTTAGAGACAAGATACCAACTATCCTATGCAACCTTGAGAAGATATATCCTCCAGCCTTCTTTGATGTGATGGTGCTTTTAGTTGTTCATCTACCTAATGAGGCACTACTTAGAGGTCCAGTACAGTATGGCTGGATGTACCCTATTGAAAGGAGGCTAGGCACTTTCAAGGGCTATGTTAGGAATAGAGCTAGACCCGAGGGTTCCATTGCAGAGGCCTACATTGCTACAGAAGCGTTGACATTCTGCTCAAAATACATTGAAACAGCTGATCAGCTTAGCAAAGAGGTGGGTGAAGACAATCACAGGCTGAATGTTTTTGACTATTCTGTTCGAGTTATAGGGAAGAGTCGACAAGAGGACAAACCTAAAGATTTGGACAAAATGGTTTGGTATGTGTTGAATAACTGTCTTGAGATACTACCTTATATCAAGTAAGTGCTAAGTACTGCAGCTTATACATCGTAATCTACTAAACTTGCAGCACATTCTTCTATATTTAGATGTTTGACGCGATCACTATGTTGTGCAGCATCTACAAAAAGGAGTTACTGCCACAAAATCCAAGAAACACTGACAAACTGGTTATGGCGGGATTTGCAAAATGGTTCAAGAGCCATGTAAGCTTTTGAATTGCACTGTCAGTTTTTTTTAGTATATTGAGTACATAAGATGATCAGCTTGTCTATTTTCTAACCATAGGTTAAGAAGATGCGGGAGGATGGGCAGGCAGTTGATGATGACCTTTACGCACTAGCAATGGGTCCTGATACTCGGGTAATGAAGGAAATATGCCCTAGAGGCAATCATAAAGTTATTATTTATTTCCTTATATCATGATAAATGTTTATTATTCATGCTAGAATTGTATTAACCGGAAACATAATACTTGTGTGAATACATAGACAAACAGAGTGTCACTAGTATGCCTCTACTTGACTAGCTCGTTGATCAAAGATGGTTATGTTTCCTATCCATCGACATGAGTTGTCATTTGATTAACGGGATCACATCATTAGGAGAATGATTTGATTGACTTGACCCATTCCGTTAGCTTAGCACTCGATCGTTTAGTATGTTGCTATTGCTTTCTTCATGACTTATACATGTTCCTATGACTATGAGATTATGCAACTCCCGTTTATCGGAGGAACACTTTGTGTGCTACCAAACGTCACAACGTAACTGGGTGATTATAAAGGTGCTCTACAGGTGTCTCTGAAGGTACTTGTTGGGTTGGCGTATTTCGAGATTAGGATTTGTCACTTCGATTGTCGGAGAGGTATCTCTGGGCCCTCTCGGTAATGCACATCACTATAAGCCTTGAAAGCATTGTAACTAATGAGTTAGTTGCGGGATGATGTATTACGGAACAAGTAAAGAGACTTGCCGGTAACGAGATTGAACTAGGTATTGAGATACCGACGATCGAATCTCGGGCAAGTAACATACCGATGACAAAGGGAACAACGTATGTTGTTATGCAGTCTAACCGATAAAGATCTTCGTAGAATATGTGGGAGCCAATATGAGCATCCAGGTTCCGCTATTGGTTATTGACCGGAAACGTGTCTCGGTCATGTCTACATAGTTCTCGAACCCGTAGGGTCCGCACGCTTAAAGTTTGATGACGGTTATATTATGAGTTTATGTGTTTTGATGTACCGAAGGTAGTTCGGAGTCCCAGATGAGATCGGGGACATGACGAGGAGTCTCGAAATGGCTGATACGTAAAGATCAATATATTGGACGACTATATTCGGACTTCGGAAAGGTTCCGAGTGATTCGGGTATTTATCGGAGTAGCAGAGAGTTACGGGAATTCGCCGGGGAGAAGTATTGGGCCTTATTGGGCCATACGGGAATAGAGGAGAGAGGCCAAAAGGAAGGAGGCGCGCACCCCCCCCCTCTGGTCCGAATTGGACAAGGGGTGCAGCCCCCTTTTCCTTCTCCCTCTCCCCCTCTTTCCTTCTCTCCTACTCCAACAAGGAAAGGAGGAGTCCTACTCCCGGTGGGAGTAGGACTCCCCCCTTGGCGCGCCCTCCTCCTTGGCCGGACGCCTCCCCCCTTGCTCCTTTATATACGGGGGCAGGGGGCACCCCAGAGACACAACAATTGATCGTTTGATCTTTTACCGTGTGCGGTGCCCCCCTCCACCATAGTCCACCTCGATAATACTGTAGCGGTGCTTAGGCGAAGCCCTGCGTCGGTAGAACATCATCATCGTCACCACGCCGTCGTGCTGACGAAACTCTCCCTCAACACTCGGCTGGATCGGAGTTCGAGGGACGTCATCGGGTTGAACGTGTGCTGAACTCGGAGGTGCCGTGCGTTCGGTACTTGATTGGTCGGATCATGAAGACGTACGACTACATCAACCGCGTTGTGCTAACGCTTCCGCTTTCGGTCTACGAGGGTACATGGACACTCTCCCCTCTCGTTGCTATGCATCACCATGATCTTGCGTGTGCGTAGGAATTTTTTTGAAATTACTACGTTCCCAACGGTGGCATCCGAGCCTGGTTTTATGCGTTGATGTTATATGCACGAGTAGAACACAAGTGAGTTGTGGTCGATATAAGTCATACTGCTTACCAGCATGTCATACTTTGGTTCGGCGGTATTGTTGGATGAAGCGGCCCGGACCGACATTACGCGTACGCTTACGCGAGACTGGTTCTACCGACACGCTTTGCACGCAGGTGGCTGGCGGGTGTCAGTTTCTCCAACTTTAGTTGAACCGAGTGTGACTACGCCCGGTCCTTGCGAAGGTTAAAACAGCACCAACTTGACAAACTATCGTTGTGGTTTTCATGCGTAGGTAAGAACGGTTCTTGCTAAGCCCGTAGCAGCCACGTAAAATTTGCAACAACAAAGTAGAGGACGTCTAACTTGTTTTTGCAGGGCATGTTCTGATGTGATAAGGTCAGGACATGATGCTAAATTTTATTGTATGAGATGATCATGTTTTGTAACCAAGTTATCGGCAACTGGCAGGAGCCATATGGTTGTCGCTTTATTGTATGCAATGCAATCGCCCTGTAATGCTTTACTTTATCACTAAGCGGTAGCGATAGTCGTAGAAGCATAAGATTGGTGAGACGACAACGATGCTACGATGAAGATCAAGGTGTCGCGCCGGTGACGATGGTGATCATGACGGTGCTTCGGAGATGGAGATCACAAGCACAAGATGATGATGGCCATATCATATCACTTATATTGATTGCATGTGATGTTTATCTTTTATGCATCTTATCTTGCTTTGATTGAAGGTAGCATTATAAGATGATCCCTCACTAAGTTATCAAAGTATAAGTGTTCTCCCTGAGTATGCACCGTTGCGAAAGTTCTTCGTGCTGAGACACCACGTGATGATCGGGTGTGATAGGCTCTACGTTCAAATACAACGGGTGCAAAACAGTTGCACACGCGGAATACTCAGGTTAAACTTGACGAGCCTAGCATATAACAGATACGGCCTCGAAACACGGAGACCGAAAGGTCGAGCGTGAATCATATAGTAGATATGATCAACATAGTGATGTTCACCGTTGAAACTACTCCATCTCACGTGATGATCGGACATGGTTTAGTTGATATGGATCACGTGATCACTTAGAGATTAGAGGGATGTCTATCTAAGTGGGAGTTCTTAAGTAATATGATTAATTGAACTTAAATTTATCATGAACTTAGTCCTGATAGTATTTTGCAAATTATGTTGTAGATCAATAGCTCGCGTTGTTGCTTCCCTGTGTTTATTTTTGATATGTTCCTAGAGAAAATTATGTTGAAAGATGTTAGTAGCAAAGATGCGGATTGGATCCGTGATCTGAGGATTATCCTCATTGCTGCACAGAAGAATTATGTCCTTGATGCACCGCTAGGTGACAGACCTATTGCAGGAGCAGATGCAGACGTTATGAACGTTTGGCTAGCTCAATATGATGACTACTTGATAGTTTAGTGCACCATGCTTAACGGCTTAGAATCGGGACTTCAAAGACGTTTTGAACGTCATGGACCATATGAGATGTTCCAGGAGTTGAAGTTAATATTTCAAGCAAATACCCGAGTTGAGAGATATGAAGTCTCCAACAAGTTCTATAGCTAAAATATGGAGGAGAATAGCTCAAGCAGTGAGCATGTGCTCAGATTGTCTGGGTACTACAATCGCTTCAATCAAGTGGGAGTTAATCTTCCAGATAAAATAGTGATTGACAGAATTCTCTAGTCACCATCACCAAGTTAGTAGAACTTCGTGATGAACTATAGTATGCAAGGGATGACGAAAGTAATTCCCGAGCTCTTCGCGATGCTGAAATCGACGAAGGTAGAAATCAAGAAAGAGCATCAAGTGTTGATGGTTAACAAGATCACTAGTTTCAAGAAAAGGACAAAGGGATAGAAGGGGAACTTCAAGAAGAACGGCAAGCAAGTTGCTGCTCAAGTGAAGAAGCCCAAGTCTGGACCTAAGCCTGAGACTAAGTGCTTCTACTGCAAAGGGACTGGTCACTGGAAGCGGAACTGCCCCAAGTATTTGGTGGACAAGAAGGATGGCAAAGTGAACAAAGGTATATTTGATATACATATTATTGACGTGTATTTTACTAGTGTTCATAGCAACCCCTCGGTATTTGATACTGGGTCAGTTGCTAAAGAGTAGTAACTCGAAACGGGAGTTGCATAATGAACAGAAACTAGTTAAGGATGAAGTGACGATGTGTATTGGAAGTGGTTCCAAGATCGATATGATCATTATCGCACACTCCCTATACTTTTGGGATTAGTGTTGAACCTAAATAAGTGTTATTTGGTGTTTGCATTGAGCATGAATATGATTTGATCATGTTTATTGCAATCCGGTTATTCATTTAAGTTAGAGAATAATTGTTGTTCTGTTTACATGAATAAAACCTTATATGGTTACACACCCAATGAAAATGGTTCGTTGGATCTCGATCATAGTGATACACATATTCATAATATTGAAGCCAAAAGATGCAAAGTTAATAATGATAGTGCAACTTATTTGTGGCACTGCCATTTAGGTCATATTGGTGTAAAGCGCATGAAGAAACTCCATGCTGTTGGGATTTTGGAATCACTTGATTATGAATCACTTGATGCTTGCGAACCATGCCTTATGGGCAAGATGACTAAGACTCCGTTCTCCGGAACAATGGAGCGAGCAACTGACTTATTCGGAAATAATACATACTGATGTATGCGATCCGATGAGTGTTGAGGCTCGCGGCGGGTATCGTTATTTTCTGACCTTCACAGATGATTTGAGCAGATATGGGTATATCTACTTGATGAAACATAAGTCTGAAGCAATTGAAAAGTTCAAAGAATTTCAGAGTGAAGTGGAAAATCATCGTGACAAGAAAATAAGGTTTCTACGATCTAATCGCGGAGACAAATATTTGAGTTACGAGTTTGGTCTTCAATTAAAACAATGTGGAATAGTTTCAATTCGTGCCACCTGGAACACCACAGCTTAATGGTGTGTCCGAACGTCATAACCGTACTTTATTGGATATAGTGCAATCTATGATGTTTCTTACCAATTTACCACTACAGTTTTGGGGTTATGCATTAGAGACAGCTGCATTCACGTAAAAAAAAGGGGCACCATCTAAATCCGTTTGAGACGACACCGTATGAACTGTGGTTTGGCAAGAAACCAAAGTTGTCGTTTCTTAAAGTTTGGGGTTGCGATGCTTATGTGAAATGTTTCATCCTGATAAGCTCAAACCCAAATCGGAAAAGTGCGTCTTCATAGGATGCCCAAAAGTTACTGTTGGGTACACCTTCTATCACAGATCCGAAGGCAAGATATTCGTTGCTAAGAATGGATCCTTTCTAGAGAAGGAGTTTCTCTCGAAAGAAGTGAGTGGGAGGAAAGTAGAACTTGATGCGGTAACTGTACCTGCTCCCTTATTGGAAAGTAGTTCATCACAGAAACAGGTTCCTGTGACACCTACACCAATTAGTGAGGAAGTTAATGATGATGATCATGAAACTTCAGATCAAGTTGTTACTGAACCTCGTAGGTCAACCAGAGTAAGATCCGCACCAGAGTGGTACGGTAATCCAGTTCTGGAGGTTATGTTACTAGACCATGACGAACCTACGAACTATGAGGAAGCGATGATGAGCCCAGATTCCGCGAAATGGCTTGAGGCCATGAAATCTGAGATGGGATCCATGTATGAGAACAAGTGTGGACTTTGGTTGACTTGCCCGATGATCGGCAAGCCATAGAAAATAAATGGATCTTCAAGAGGAAGACGGACGCTGATAGTAGTGTTACTATCTACAAAGCTCGAATTGTCGCAAAAATGTTTTCGACAAGTTCAAAATGTTGAATACAATGAGATTTTCTCACTTGTATCGATGCTTAAGTCTGTCCGAATCATGTTAGCAATTGCCGCATTTTATGAAATCTGGCAAATGGATAACGAAACTGCATTCCTTAATGGATTTCTTAAAGAAGAGTTGTATATGATGCAACCAGAAGGTTTTGTCGATCCTAAAGGTGCTAACAAAATGTGCAAGCTCCAGCGATCCATCTATGGACTGGTGCAAGAATCTCGGAGTTGGAATATACGCTTTGATGAGTTGATCAAAGCATATAGTTTTATACAGACTTGTGGTGAAGCTTGTATTTACAAGAAAGTGAGTGGGAGCACTACAACATTTTTGATAAGTATATGTGAATGACATATTGTTGATCAGAAATAATGTAGAATTATTCTGCAAAGCATAAATGAGTGTTTGAAAGGAGTTTTTCAAAGAAAGACCTCGGTGAAGCTGCTTACATATTGAGCATCAAGATCTATAGAGATAGATCAAGACGCTTGATAAGTTTTTTTCAATGAGTACATACCTTGACAAGATTTTGAAGTGGTTCAAAATGCAACAGTCAAAGAAAGAGTTCTTGCCTGTGTTACAAGGAGTGAAATTTGAGTAAGACTCAAAGCCCGACCACGGCAGAAAATAGAGAGAGAATGAAAGTCATTCCATATGCCTCGGCCATAGGTTCTATAAAGTATGCCATGCTCTGTACCAGATCTATTGTATACCCTACACTGATTTTGGCAAGGGATACAATAGTGATCTAGGAGTAGATCACTGGACAGCGGTCAAAATTATCCTTAGTGGAATAAGGATATGTTTCTCGATTATGGAAGTGACAAAAGGTTCGTCGTAAAGGGTTACGTTGATGCAAGTTTTGACACTAATCTAGATGACTCTAAGTCTCGGTCTAGATACATATTGAAAGTGGGAGCAATTAGCTAGAGTGGCTCCGTGCAGAGCATTGTAGACATAGAAATTTGCAAAATACTTACGGATCTGAATGTGACAGACCCGTTGACTAAAATTATCTCACAAGCAAAACATGATCACACCTTAGTACTCTTTGGGTGTTAATCACATAGCGATGTGAACTAGATTATTGAATCTAGTAAACCCTTTGGGTGTTGGTCACATCACGATGTGAACTATGGGTGTTAATCACATGGTGATGTGAACTATTGGTGTTAAATCACATGGCGATGTGAACTAGATTATTGACTCTAGGGCAAGTGGGAGACTGAAGGAAATATGCCCTAGAGGCAATAATAAAGTTATTATTTATTTCCTTATATCATGATAAATGTTTATTATTCATGCTAGAATTGTATTAACCGAAAACATAATACTTGTGTGAATAGATAGACAAACAGAGTGTCACTAGTATGCCTCTACTTGACTAGCTCGTTGATCAAAGATGGTTATGTTTCCTAGCCATAAACATGAGTTGTCATTTGATTAACGGGATCACATCATTAGGAAAAAGATGTGCTTGACTTGACCCATTCCGTTAGCTTAGCACTCGATCGCTGTGGGGGGCTTCCCCTACCGCTTTCCTTTCAAAAAAAGACAAAGGGAACAACGTACGTTGTTATGCGGTCTGACCGATAAAGATCTTCGTAGAATATGTGGGAGCCAATATGAGCATCCAGGTTCCGCTATTGGTTATTGACCGGAGACGTGTCTCGGTCATGTCTACATAGTTCTCGAACCCGTAGGGTCCACACGCTTAAAGTTCGATGACGGTTATATTATGAGTTTATGTGTTTTGATGTACCGAAGGTAGTTCGGAGTCCCAGATGAGATCGGGGACATGACGAGGAGTCTCGAAATGGCTGAGACGTAAAGATCGATATATTGGACGACTATATTCGGACTTCGGAAAGGTTCCGAGTGATTCGGGTATTTATCGGAGTACCGGAGAGTTACGGGAATTCGCCAGGGAGAAGTATTGGGCCTTATTGGGCCATACGGGAATAGAGGAGAGAGGCCAAAAGGAAGGAGGCGCGCACCCCCCCTCTGGTCCGAATTGGACAAGGGGTGCAGCCCCCTTTTCCTTCTCCCTCTCCCCCTCTTTCCTTCTCTCCTACTCCAACAAGGAAAGGAGGAGTCCTACTCCCGGTGGGAGTAGGACTCCCCCCTTGGCGCGCCCTCCTCCTTGGCCGGCCGCCTCCCCCCTTGCTCCTTTATATACGGGGGCAGGGGCACCCCAGAGACACAACAATTGATCGTTTGATCTTTTAGCCGTGTGCGGTGCCCCCTCCACCATAGTCCACCTCGATAATACTGTAGCGGTGCTTAGGCGAAGCCCTGCGTCGGTAGAACATCATCATCGTCACCACGCCGTCGTGCTGCGAAACTCTCCCTCAACACTCGGCTGGATCGGAGTTCGAGGGACGTCATCGGGCTGAACGTGTGCTGAACTCGGAGGTGTCGTGCATTCGGTACTTGATCGGTCGGATCGTGAAGACGTACGACTACAGCAATCGCGTTGTGCTAACGCTTCCGCTTTCGGTCTACGAGGGTACGTGGACACACTCTCCCCTCTCGTTGCTATGCATCACCATGATCTTGCGTGTGCGTAGGAATTTTTTTGAAATTACTATGTTCCCCAACAGGTAAGACATTATGAATCTTGCGTTGTTGGAGATGTGCGCTACAACATCGTTGCACGCGACGAAGGCAAGAAGACACAAAACAGTGCCATCATGAGCACGGATACGTACGACAGAGAGACAACTGAAATGTATGCTAACATAACAGACATTGTTCAGTTGCAGTATATCTCCAGTTTCGAGGATCGTCGGTGTGTGGTTCTGTTGTGCTGTCGTTGGTATAACCTGTTTTCCAGGATCGCAAAACTAAGAGCTGATGATTATTTCAAATCCATCAATGTCAAGGCGGCGTACTAGACCAACGAGCCTTTTATTTTGGCAAATCAAGCAATACAGATATTTTTCCTGGAAGACACATTTGCACGTAGCGATGACTGGAGAGTATTGCAAAGGTTTGAGCAGAGGAATTCGTTTAATGAAGTTGCACAACAAGATGATGCTTACACTGCTCCTGATGTACAAGATTCCACAGATGTTCCTAATATCTTTGAGAACCATCACGTCAATGACGCTGGCGAAAAGATTGCCCATCGTGCTGTGGACATACAAGAGTTGATCAAGAAGAAGCCAACGTTCGAGGACATTGAGGATGAAGAAGAAGATGACACTCTGGGGAATTACGATTCAGACTGATACACATGGCGAAGATGTTGACGTTGCTGCTGTGGATGATGATTAGATTGCTTTTGCCGTATTTGCCTGTTAGAAGACGTTTTTTTATCTACTATGTGAAATTGTGTTTGCTATGACAACTGAAACCTGATGAACGTGATGTTTAGTATTTTGCTGTGAGAACATCACTTATTATGTATGTTCATTTGTGTTTGGTGATTGTATGACAACTAAAACATGATGACATTGTTGTTTAGTTGTACTCATATTTGGCTATGAAAATTGAATTTGATGACATAGTTTGCTATTGGACTGCAATTTGCTCGACGTCTTCGAATGGGAACAAAGCTGACCCGACGGGGCCTCTGCTAATTTATTTATTTATTACCAAAAGGGCCTATGCTATTTATTTATTTATGAGCAAAAGGGGATACCCCCCGATTTCTGTTAATAGAAATCATTAGATGTTCATGACACTACGCTCAGCCTGCTACACGGGTTTCATTCATTACTAGTTTCAGCAAAGTGCTCATGTCATAGCCACTGAATACATCACGAGTGCTACATACACTGCAAATAAAGAGACAATCATCCTACAGAGCACATCGATTTTTCCCATTATCTTCACAAGATCTTTCATCTCCTCATTGCTGTCAAGGCCGTTCAGCGGCTGTTGCTTGGCCATGATCGGAGGAACTGCATCTTTAACCTCCTGCTCTACATCTTCCTCTTCTGTTGTTCCTTCAGTTACTTGTCCAACACCCCAACCTGCTGGTATTGGGATTCCTCGGCTAACCAAATAATCAACGTAGTTGCATTAATCCCCCACATCAGCAACTTCCCAGAAATACAAATCACACGAATCTTCCCTTTTTTACACGAATCAAATTGGAAGATCATCAACTAAACTATTAAAAAATCAGCAACTGAAAGCAGCAGAACAACACTTAAACATATTATTACCCCATGATTCGGGCATTTGTAGAAGACTCGACCAGGGTTGAGGATTGTGGTTGAGACGCGACGGATGACTCTGCGTGATTTGCAGCAGTGGCACCACACCAACGGCAGCGGGTTGTGATGAGCAACCGGCTGCGGTGCGCCTGCCGGCGGGGGTGTGATGAGGCCCACGAGCGATGGTACGAGTGGCGACTTGGCGCATATTTGGTTGTTGCCTGCTGAAGAGCAGGTGGACGAGCAGCCAGCGGACATGGTTGTTGCGGCCAGAGCGTCTGATGCTAGGCAGAGTAAGTAGAGAAGAGTAGAAGCGAACGTTGGATATGTCAGTTTCATTACTTGGAGAGTAGCATAGCACCATATATAGTCATATTCTAGGTTTGGATTCGAACCAGCTACAGGAGCACGTCTCTCTTTTTTCTAAAACTCAGCAACATCTCTTTACTGGTACACTAGCTTGTTCTGTACGCCTTCTCAAGTCTTTGATTTTCTTTCTCTTTTTTTGCGAGGAAGAAACGAGGACAAAATTGAGAGTTCCTGGGACTCGAACCCAAGACCTCTCGGTTGAAAACCAAGGGTGCTAGTCACTTATGTGGCGAACGTTCCCTGGGAGGAGGACGGCAGACAAACGCATTTTCCTCGCAGTTTTAGTTGCAACGCAAGATCGAACGATCGCAGTTTCAGGAATGTTATCAGGCGAACGAGCCCGGTTTTTCTTTTCTTCCTATATATAGAAAAGTATGCTACTTGGTGTCAGCTTAGTCAACAAATGATTGTGCCAACCTTGACCGTTGGATTCACATTCAACGTCTGTCGTGTTTCTTCAGTCTCTTCTTCCTCCAGCCGCCAAAGCCAAACCAGCGCCGGCGGGACTGCCTGCTCCCGCCTCCCACGGCTGGCTGTGCTGCCGCGTACGCATCATGGCCACATCGCACCCTAAAACTCTGCGCATCTTCCCCGGCTCCTATTCGTTCCCATCCGAGGCCACACCATCGTCCTCCGCCTTGGTTCGCTCACCGCGGCGCCGCCCTCCGGTGTTGTCAACATGGTCAATGACCAAGAGGAATAAGGAGATGGTTGTACATGGTGAGGATGACAATAGGGACCCAGCAGCGCGCGCAGTAATTTTGTTTTTTCGGGACGGAGAAGGGTATCAACTGGGTTTTTCGGGAGCTGTGGCCCGTGTAGCACATGACCAGCCTAGTGTGTTTTTTTCCTTTCTAAAAATGGCTAGCCCAGCTATTTTGTTTTTTGCAGAATAATCAACATAGGCCTACTTGCTTTTATACGCCCTGCTAGCCCGGAAATCTTTCAAGACGAGGAGGGATGCATTTTGCCCAGAAAATGTGCTATAAGTAATAAGAAATGGGCTATAAGTAATATTAAATGGGCTGTAAAATGAAAAAATACAGCAAACAGGCAATTAGTTCCAAAATACTTTTTTCTTTCGGATTTTGATATTTTAAATTTCATTGTTTTTGTGCGGGTAAAATTTCATTGGATTTAAATTAAGGTATGTTTAGTTTTAAATTAATTTGAATCTGGCTAGAAATTTCAGGTTGTATGCTGTTTGGGACAGATTTGGAGGCTGACTTGTGAGTCTACTAGGTTGACGTGTACGAAAGGCTTTGTCAACTTAGTCCACAAACGATTCTAGCAGCAGTGACTGTTGGATGTTAATCCAACGGCCGTGTTGCTTCTTCAATATCTGATCTTCTTGCTCCAGCCGCCCAAACCAGCGCCGGTGGGACTGCCTGCTCCCGCCTCCCGTGGCCGGCTATGCTGCTGCTCAGGCCGGACCGCCCCACCCTACTCCATTGTTGGCCAGGCCATTCCTCTACTCACCCACACCTCCTCTTATTTTCCAGCGACGGCAGCCGGACCAGTAAACCCTCGTACTCCCCACCGCGTGAGCAACCACTGCCGAGTCTTCCCCGGCTCTGTGTCGTTCCCTTCCTAGGCCTCGCCGTCGTCCACCGCCCTGCTAAGTTGACGGGGACGGAGGGCTTTGTCAACTTAGTCAATATGAACGATTCTAGCTCCAGTGACCGTACGATGTCCATCCAACGACCGTAGTGCTTCTTCAACCTCTGCTCTTCTTGCACCAGCCGCCCAAACCAGCGCCGGCAAGACCGCCTGCTCCTGCCTCTAGTGGTCGGCTGTGCTGCCGTTGAGGCCTCACCGCCCCCTACTACTCCCACCGCTGGCCAGGCCCTGCGGCGACAGCAGGCTCACACCGCAGCCGAACCAGTGAACCCTCATACTCGTGTCCGCGTGGGCTTCCACTGCCGCGTCTTCCCCGGCCCCGTGTCGTCCCCTTCCTAGGCCTCGTCGTCGTCCACCGCCCTGGTGCTCTGATACGTCTCCAACGTATCTATAATATTTTATTGTTCCATGCTATATTATATTATGTTTTGGATGTTTAATGGGCTTAATTATACATTTTTATATTATTTTTGGGACTAACCTATTAACCGGAGGCCCAGCCCAAATTGCAGTTTTTTGCCTATTTCAGTGTTTCGCAGAAAAAGAATATCAAACGGAGTCCAAACGGAATGAAACCTTCGGGAACGTGATTTTAGGAACAAACGTGATCCAGAGGACTTGGAGTCCACGTCAAGAAAGCAACAAGGAGAGCACGAGGCAGGGGGGCGCGCCTACCCCCCCCCCCCCAGGCGCGCCCTCCACCCTCGTGGGGCCCACGTTGCTCCACCGACGTACTTCTTCCTCCTATATATACCTACATACCCCCAAACCATCAGAGGCATCCACGAAAACCTAATTCCACCGCCACAACCTTCTATACCCGTGAGATCCCATCTTGGGGCCTTTTCCGGCGTCCTGCCGGAGGGGGCATTGATCACGGAGGGCTTCTACATCAACACCATAGCCTCTCCGATGATGTGTGAGTAGTTTACCTCAGACCTTCGGGTCCATAGTTATTAGCTAGATGGCTTCTTCTCTCTCTTTGGATCTCAATACAAAGTTCTCCACGATTCTCGTGGAGATCTATTCGATGTAATCTTCTTTTGCGGTGTGTTTGTCGGGACCGATGAATTGTGGGTTTATGATCAAGTTTATCTATGAACAATATTTGAATCTTCTCTGAATTCTTTTATGTATGATTGGTTATCTTTGCAAGTCTCTTCGAATTATCAGTTTGGTTTGGCCTACTAGATTGATCTTTCTTGCAATGGGAGAAGTGCTTAGCTTTGGGTTCAATCTTGCGGTGTCCTTTCCCAATGACAGCAGGGGCAGCAAGGCACGTATTGTATTGTTGCCATCGAGGATAACAAGATGGGGTTTATATCATATTGCATGAGTTTATCCCTCTACATCATGTCATCTTGCTTAAAGTGTTACTCTGTTCTTATGAACTTAATACTCTAGATGCATGCTGGATAGCGGTCGATGTGTGGAGTAATAGTAGTAGATGCAGGCAGGAGTCGGTCTACTTGTCACGGACGTGATGCCTATATACATGATCATACCTAGATATTCTCATAACTATGCTCAATTCTATCAATTGCTCGACAGTAATTTGTTCACCCACCGTAATACTTATGCTCTTGAGAGAAGCCACTAGTGAAACCTATGGCCCCCGGGTCTATTTCCATCATATTAATCTTCCAACACTTAGCTATTTCTATTGCCTTTTATTTTACTTTGCATCTTTATTTCTCTTTATCATAAAAATACCAAAAATATTATCTTATCATATCTATCAGATCTCACTCTCGTAAGTGACCGTGAAGGGATTGACAACCCCTTTATTGCGTTGGTTGCGAGGTTCTTATTTGTTTGTGTAGGTGCGAGGGACTTAAGCGTGGTCTCCTACTGGAATGATACCTTGGTTCTCAAAAACTGAGGGAAATACTTACGCTACTTTACTGCATCACCCTTTCCTCTTCAAGGGAAAAACCAACGCAGTGCTCAAGAGGTAGCAAGAAGGATTTCTGGCACCGTTGCCGGGGAGTCTACGCAAAAGTCAAGACATACCAAGTACCCATCACAAACCCTTATCCCTCGCATTACATTATTTGCCATTTGCCTCTCGTTTTCCTCTCCCCCACTTCACCCTTGCTGTTTTATTCGCCCTCTCTTTTCCGTTCGCCTCTTTTCCGCTTGCTTTGTTGTTATGGCTAGTCCTTTATCTACTCCCTTATCTCCCGAGAATGAAGTTCTTAATTTTAAACAAAGGGAGGGAGAAAATCTAAAAGATGCTTGGTACAGAATTTGCAATGCGCAAAATAGATCTACTAGGAAGCAATCTACTTCCGTTCTTCTTCGCAATTTTTATGTAGGCATCACTCCTTGGAATAGATACATTCTTGATACCATTACCGGAGGAAATTTCTTGGGTAGCCATACTTTTGATTCTTTTAATGCTATGATAGATTTGTTTGGCCCACCACCTCTTTTGGTTAATGGAACTATGTTAACTTTGGAGCATGTGATGCAAAGACTTGAAATTATTGAAAATAAAGTTGCTACCGTAGAGTTAATAAAAAATTTGGATAAAAAGATCCACAACCAAATTACCCAATATGGATCTAAGGTAGGAGTCACTTTGAAATTTTTTAAAGAAAAGGAACCCATGGTTAATGAAAAAATAAATCAAGATTCTACTAGAATCGATAAACTTGAGGGTATCATTACCAACTTGGGGACCGCCTTTTCTTCTGTAAAGAACACTTCAAATTCTCCTACCAAAATTTCCAAGCTTATGTATGTTCCTAAAAATAAAGGTGAATCCTCTAATAAGGAAACCGCGGATCTCAATTCAATAAGTGTTCATCCCAATCTTTTTGCTATCATTAAGGAACCAATTGCTACAAATGATTTTTTTGATTTCGTGCCTAGAAGTTTGATAATTAATAGAAAGAAAGAAACTCCTAAGGGTTATAGGTGTCTTATTGAAGAATTTCCTACCAAAGATGGCAATACCTAGATCTATCCTTGCTATTATGCCTAGCTAGGGGTGTTAAACGATAGCGCTTGTTGGGAGGCAACCCAATTTTATTTTTAGTTTTTTGCTTATTGCTTCTGTTTAGGAATAAATATTTGATCTAGCCTCTGGTTAGATTTTTTATGTTTTAATTAGTGTTTGTGCCAAGTTAAACCTATAGGATCTTCTTGGATGATAGTTATTTGATCTTGCTGAAAATTCCAGAAACTTTCTGTTCACGAAAACAATTGTTAAAAATTACCAGAACGTGATAAAATATTGATTCCAATTGCAGCAGATCAATAAACAAATTATTTAGGTCGTCCTATTTTGGCTGAATTTTTGAGTTCCAGAAGTTTGCGTTAGTTACAGATTACTACAGACTGTTCTGTTTTTGACAGATTCAGTTTTTCGTGTGTTGTTTGCTTATTTTGATGAATCTATGGCTAGTAAAATAGTTTATAAACCATAGAGAAGTTGGAATACAGTAGGTTTAACACCAATATAAATAAAGAATGAGTTCATTACAGTACCTTGAAGTGGTGTTTTGTTTTCTTTCGCTAACGGAGCTCACGAGATTTTCTGTTAAGTTTTGTGTTGTGAAGTTTTCAAGTTCTGGGTAAAGATTTGATGGAGTATGGAACAAGGAGTGGCAAGAGCCTAAGCTTGGGGATGCCCATGGCACCCCAAGATAATCTAAGGACACCTAAAAGCCAAAGCTTGGGGATGCCCCGGAAGGCATCCCCTCTTTCGTCCTCATCCATCGGTAAATTTACTTGGAGCTATATTTTTATTCACCACATGATATGTGTTTTGCTTGGAGCGTCTTGTATTATTTGAGTCTTTATTTTTTATTTTGCCACAATCATCCTTGCTGTACACACCTTTTGAGAGAGAGACACTTGATTCGGAATTTGTTAGAATACTCTATGTGCTTCACTTATATCTTTTGAGCTATATAGTTTTTGCTCTAGTGCTTCACTTATATCTTTTAGAGCACGGTGGTAGATTTGTTTTATAGAAACTATTGTTCTCTCATGCTTCATTTAGATTATTTTGAGAGTCCTACAAAACAGCGTGGTAATTTTCTTTAATTATGATAGGCATTCAAGATTAGTAAAAAAAATCTTATGAGTGTGTTGAATACTATGAGAAGTTTGATGCTTGATAATTGTTTTGAGATATGAAGATGGTAATATTAGAGTCATGCTAGTTGAGTAGTTTTGAATTTGAGAAATACTTGTGTTAAAGTTTGTGATTCTCGTAGCATGCACGTATGGTGAACCGTTATGTGATGAAGTCGGAGCATGATTTATTTATTGATTATCTTCCTTATGAGTGGTAGTCGGGGACGAGCGATGGTCTTTTCCTACCAATCTATCCCCCTAGGAGCATGCGTGTAATACTTTGTTTCGATAACTAATAGATTTTTGCAACAAGTATATGAGTTCTTTATGACTAATGTTGAGTCCATGGATTATACGCACTCTCATCCTTCCACCATTGCTAGCCTCTCTAATACCGCGCAACTTACGCCGGTATCATACACCCACCATATACCTTCCTCAAAACAGCCACCATACCTACCTATCATGGCATTTCCATAGCCATTCCGAGATATATTGCCATGCAACTTACCACCATTCCATTTATTATGACACGCTCCATCATTGTCATATTGCTTTGCATGATCATGTAGTTGACATCGTATTTGTGGCAAAGCCACCATTCATAATTATTTCATACATGTCACTCTTGATTCATTGCATATCCCGGTATTCCGCTGGAGGCATTCACATAGAGTCATATTGTTGTTCTAAGTATTGAGTTGTAATTCTTGAGTTGTAAGAAAATAAAAGTGTGATGATCATCATTATTAGAGCACTGTCCCAAGTGAGGAAAGGATGATGGAGACTATGATTCCCCCATAAGTCAGGATGAGACTCCGGACTAAAAAAAGAAAGGCCATAAAAAATGAGAGAAAAAGAGAGAAGGGACAATGCTACTATCCTTTTACCACACTTGTGCTTCAAAGTAGCACCATGATCTTCATGATAGAGAGTCTCTTATGTTGTCACTTTCATATCCTAGTGGGAAATTTTCATTATAAAACTTGGCTTGTACATTCCAATGATGGGCTTCCTCAAAATGCCCTAGGTCTTCGTGAGCAAGTGAGTTGGATGCACACCCACTTAGTTTCTTTTGTTGAGCTTTCATATACTTATAGCTCTAGTGCATCCGTTGCATGGCAATCCCTACTCACTCACATTGATATCTATTGATGGGCATCTCCATAGCCCATTGATACGCCTAGTTGATGTGAGACTATCTTCTCCCTTTTTTGTCTTCTCCACAACCATCATTCTATTTCACATATAGTGCTATGTCCATGGCTCACGCTCATGTATTGCGTGAAGATTGAAAAAGTTTGAGAACACCAAAAGTATGAAACAATTGCTTGGCTTGTCATCCGGGTTGTGCATGATTTAAATATTTGCCTGATGAAGATAGAGCATAGCCAGACTATATGATTTTGTAGGGATAACTTTCTTTGGCCATGTTATTTTGAGAAGACATAATTGCTTAGTTAGTATGCTTGAAGTATTATTATTTTTATGTCAATATTAAACTTTTGTCTTGAATCTTTCAGATCTGAACATTCATACCACAATTAAGAGAATTACATTGAAAATTATGCCAAGTAGCATTCCACATCAAAAATTCTGTTTTTATCATTTACCTACTCGAGGCGAGCAGGAATTAAGCTTGGGGATGCTTGATACGTCTCCAACGTATCTATAATTTTTTATTGTTCCATGCTATATTATATTCTGTTTTGGATGTTTAATGGGCTTTATTATACACTTTTATATTATTTTTGGGACTAACCTATTAACCGGAGGCCCTGCCCAAATTGTTGTTTTTTTTCCTATTTCAGTGTTTTGCAGAAAAAGAATATCAAACGGAGTCCAAACGGAATGAAACCTTCGGGAACGTGATTTTTGGAACAAATGTGATCCAGAGGACTTGGAGTCCACGTCAAGAAAGCAACGAGGAGAGCACGAGGCAGGGGGCGCGCCTACCCCCCCCCCCCAGGCGCGCCCTCCACCCTCGTGGGGCCCACGTTGCTCCACCGACGTACTTCTTCCTCCTATATACCTACGTACCCCCAACCCATCAGAGGCATCCACGAAAACCTAATTCCACTGCCGCAACCTTCTGTACCCGTGAGATCCCATCTTGGGGCCTTTTCTGGTGTCCTGCCGGAGGGGGCATTGATCACGGAGGGCTTCTACATCAACACCATAGCCTCTCCGATGATGTGTGAGTAGTTTACCTCAGACCTTCGGGTCCATAGTTATTAGCTAGATGGCTTCTTCTCTCTCTTTGGATCTCAATACAAAGTTCTCCACGATTCTCGTGGAGATCTATTCGATGTAATCTTATTTTGTGGTGTGTTTGTCGGGACCGATGAATTGTGGGTTTATGATCAAGTTTATCTATGAACAATATTTGAATCTTCTCTGAATTCTTTTATGTATGATTGTTATCTTTGCAAGTCTCTTCGAATTATCAGTTTGGTTTGGCCTACTAGATTGATCTTTCTTGCAATAGGGGAAGTGCTTAGTTTTGGGTTCAATCTTGCGGTGTCCTTTCCCAATGACAGCAGGGGCTGCAAGGCACGTATTGTATTGTTGCCATCGAGGATAACAAGATGGGGTTTATATCATATTGCATGAGTTTATCCCTCTACATCATGTCATCTTGCTTAAAGCGTTACTCTGTTCTTATGAACTTAATACTCTAGATGCATGCTGGATAGCGGTCGATGTGTGGAGTAATAGTAGTAGATGCAGGCAGGAGTCGGTCTACTTGTCACGGAAGTGATGCCTATATACATGATCATACCTAGATATTCTCATAACTATGCTCAATTCTATCAATTGCTCAACAGTAATTTGTTCACCCACCGTAATACTTATGCTCTTGAGAGAAGCCACTAGTAAAACCTATGGCCCCCGGGTCTATTTCCATCATATTAATCTTCCAACACTTAGCTATTTCTATTGCCTTTTATTTTACTTTGCATCTTTATTTCTCTTTATCATAAAAATACCAAAAATATTATCTTATCATATCTATCAGATCTCACTCTCGTAAGTGACCGTGAAGGGATTGACAACCCCTTTATTGCGTTGGTTGCGAGGTTCTTATTTGTTTGTGTAGGTGCGAGGGACTTAAGCGTGGTCTCCTACTGGATTGATACCTTGGTTCTCAAAAACGGAGGGAAACACTTACGCTACTTTACTGCATCACCCTTTCCTCTTCAAGGGAAAAACCAACACAGTGCTCAAGAGGTAGCATGCTCTCGGCACGGCGTGGTCAACGTGGTCAAGGAACAACTTCCATCGGAAGAGTACTGTACATGGAGAGGCTGACAGCTGGGTCCACGGCCGCAACAAGGAAGTGCCTCCTTATTACGCGGAAAATAATGATTCCTCCACCTGACAGCAGGGATCCACCGGATGGGCCACCGTATTTCGCAAAAAAAAATGTTTCCCCCTGACTGCTGGGACCCACCAGCTACATCTTCGCATGCAAGGAAGTGCCTGACAGTCGGGACCCAGCTGGTCGAAACGTACGTAGCGTTGTCATTCTGGGCGAACGTGTACATACATACTGGTCGATGTAGAGGCGCGCACGTTTCGTAGTAGAGGCGCGCACGTGTCATAGTAGAGGCGTGCACGTAGCATGTACACGTACGTACAGCCAGGGTGCAAGAAAGTAAATATGGCCATATATGTACATACGGGCGGGGTCTCGAACGCCTACTCGTGCATACGTATGGCCAGGGCTCGTGTACATGGCTGGGTCGGAGCGGAGAAGCTGCGACGTCTTCGTGATCATGGGGAGGCAACCGGCTGGGTCAGAACGACATGCGTCGTCATGTTCATCGGGAGCCAACCGGCTTGGACGGAACAGCCGATGGAAACGAGGCCTGGCGTACCACAGAACGGAGGAAACGGCCTTGTGTTCGACCGGCCACGGTCGAAACGGGATCATGTTCATCGGGAGGGGTCTGGCGTACCGCAAAACGGAGGAAACGGACCTCCTACGGTGGAAACGGGGTCCTGTTAATCGGGAGGGGTGTGGCGTACCGCAAAACGGAGGAAACGAACTTGTGTTGGAGCGCTACGGTCGAAACGGGGGTCCTGTTCATCGGGAGGGGTGTGGCGTACCGCAAAACGGGACTCCACGGGATACTGTTCATCTCCACCATTGTCTGCCTCCACGGGATACTGTTCATCCACCGTCGACCTCCTCCAGCCTCCACCTGTGACTGTTCATCCACGGGCTCCTGTTCATCCAGCCTCCACCGCGCGCTCCTAAACCGGCTACTGTTCAACCAGCCCTCTCCATGGGGTCCTGTTCAACCACCCCTCCACGGGCCACTATTCATCCAGCCCTCCACCGGCTACTGTTCAACCAGCCCTCCACCGGCTACTGTTCAACCAGCCCTCCACGGGGTCCTGTTCATCCACCCCTCCACCGGCTCGATCGATCGGGGTCCTGTTCATCCAACGGCAACGGCCTCTACTACCACGAGGTCCTGTTCATCCAACCCCCCACTAGGAACTGTTCATCCAAACCCCCCAACAACGCTCACTGTTCATCCAGAGGTAGCATCGATCGGTTTCAGTTAGCAGCAGTAGCGAAGGAATCCCTCGGGTTCAGTTAACAATAAGGGATTGATCGATCGCTCGGGTGTAGTAACGTGTAGCCTGCAGTGCAACCGCTCGGGTTCAGTTAGAGCCCAAAGCCTCACTCGGGTTCAGTTAGAGCGCAACGCCTCGCACACATGCGCGTATGTACGAGAGAAACGCGCATCGCTCGGCCCCCGACCACCCACCGTAACCGGGAACTCCCCCGATATTTTCCTCGCCCTTGCTTCTACCATGGTTTTTTCCGTCATGGACGGCCCAAAGAATGTCATGCAGCTACGTCTCCGGCCCGCCCAGGAAGAAAAGCCCATTTTTTGTCATGATTTTTTTGTCATAGAAGTAGGAGCCCACCACATCTATGATGATACAGGGTTTTGTCACAATTATCGTCATAGAAGTGTCACAAGCATGCAGGAAAAAAATTCATTCGGCCCAAAATGTCACGGATGTGTCTTTTTTTGTAGTGATGATTCACACTCGACCTTTCGATCTTAGTGTTCCGAGGCCATATCTGCATATGCTAGGCTCGTCAAGTTTAACCCGAGTATTCTGCGTGTGCAAAACTGGCTTGCACCCGTTGTATGTGAACGTAGAGCTTATCACACCCGATCATCACGTGGTGTCTCGGCACGACGAACTGTCGCAACGGTGCATACTCAGGGAGAACACTTGTACCTTGAAATTTAGTGAGGGATCATCTTATAATGCTACCACCGTACTAAGCAAAATAAGATGCATAAAGGATAAACATAACATGCAATCAATATAAGTGATATGATATGGTCATAATCATCTTGTGCCTTTGATCTCCATCTCCAAAGCACTATCATGATCACCATCGTTACTGGCTTGACACCTTGATCTCCATCAAAGCATCGTTGTCGTCTCACCAACTATTGCTTCTATGAATATCGCTACTGCTTAGTGATAAAGTAAAGCAATTACATGGCGATTGCATTTCATACAATAAAGCGACAACCATATGCCTCCTGCCAGTTGCAAATAACTATTACAAAACATGATCATCTCATACAACAATTTATATATCATCACGTCTTGACCATGTCACATCACAACAAGCCCTGTAAAAACAAGTTAGACGTCCTCTACTTTGTTGTTGCAAGTTTTACATGGCTGGTACGGGCTTAGCAAGAACCGTTCTTAACTACGCATCAAAACCACAACGATTTTTATCAAGTGTGCTGTTTTAACCTTCAAAAAGGACCGGGCTTAGTCACACTCGATTCAACTAAGGTTGGAGAAACATACACCCACTAGCCACCTGTGTGCAAAGCACGGCGGTAGAACCAGTCTCATGAACCCGGTCATGTAATGTCGGTCTGGGCCGCTTCATCCAACAATACCGCCGAATCAAAGTATGACATGCTGGTAAGCAGTATGACTATTATCGCCCACAACTCTTTGTGTTCTACTCGTGCATATAACATCTACGCATAGACCTGGCTCGGATGCCACTGTTGGGGAACGTAGTATTTCAAAAAAATTCCTACAATCACGCAAGATCTATCTAGGAGAAGCATAGAAACGAGCGGAGAGAGTGTGTCCACGTACCCTCATAGACCGAAAGCGGAAGTGTTAAGTGACGCGATTGATGTAGTCGAACGTCTTCGCGATCCAACCGATCAAGTACCGAACGCACGGCACCTCCGCGATCTACACACGGCTAAAGATCAACTTGTGTGTCTATGGGGTGCCCCCCTCCCCCGTATATAAAGGAGGGGAGGAGGAGGCCGGCTGGCCACAAGGGGCGCGCCCAAGGGGGAATCCTACTCCAAGCAGGAATAGGCTCCCCCCTTTCCTAGTCCAACTAGGAGAAGAAGGAGAGGGAGAGGGAGAGGGAAAGAGGGGCCGCGCCCCCCCTCCCCTAGTCCTATTCGGACTCCCCTTGGGGGGGCGCGCCACCTCTTGGCTGCGGCCCTCTCTCTCCCCTAAGGCCCACTAAGGCCCATAACTTCCCGGGGGGTTCCGGTAACCCTCCGGCACTCCGGTTTTATCCGAAACTCTCCGGAACACTTCTGGTGTCTGAACAACATGGTCTAATATATCAATCTTTATGTCTCAACCATTTTGAGACTCCTCGTCATGTCCATGATCACATCCGGGACTCCGAACAACCTTCGGTACATCAAATCACATAAACTCATAATACCAATCGTCATCGAACGTTAAGCGTGCGGACCCTACGGGTTCGAGAACTATGTAGACATGACCGAGACACATCTCCGGTCAATAGCCAATAGCGGAACCTAGATGCTCATATTGGTTCCTACATATTCTATGAAGATTTTTGTCAGTCAAACCGCATAAGAACATACGTTGTTCCCTTTGTCATCTGTATGTTACTTGCCTGAGATTCGATCGTCGGTATCACCATACCTAGTTCAATCTCGTTACCGGCAAGTCTCTTCACTCATTCCGTAATGCATCATCCCGCAACTAACTCATTAGTCACATTGCTTGCAAGGCTTATTGTGATGTGCATTACCGAGAGGGCCCAGAGATACCTCTCCGATAATCGGAGTGACAAATCCTAATCTCGATCTATGCCAACTCAACAAACACCATCGGAGACACCTGTAGAGCATCTTTATAATCACCCATTTACGTTGTGACGTTTGATAGCACACTAAGTGTTCCTCCGGTATTCGGGAGTTGCATAATCTCATAGTCAGAGGAACATGTATAAGTCATGATGAAAGCAATAGCAACAAACTAAACGATCATAGTGCTAAGCTAATGGATGGGTCTTGTCCATCACATCATTCTCTAATGATGTGATCCCGTTCATCAAATGACAACACATGTCTATGGCTAGGAAACATAACCATCTTTGATAAACAAGCTAGTCAAGTAGAGGCATACTAGGGACACTCTGTTTGTCTATGTATTCACACATGTACTAAGTTCCCGGTTAATACAATTCTAGCATGAATAATAAACATTTATCATCATATAAGGAAATGTAAATAACAATTTTATTATTGCCTCTAGGGCACATTTCCTTCAGGGGGTTCCTTTTTTAGGATGATCTCCGAATACTTACATTGGAGAAAGAAAGGAGGTCGGGGTAGTCGGCCATAATAGCCACTCAAGGCTCGCTTGATAAACGACTCCATCATCAAACTTTATAAATATATCCGGATCCTCACGTGAGTCGGGGTCCTCGTTGTGACCATAGTCCTCTAGCTGCGGGGAGGGGCAATGAATGTTTTCGACCACCTTCCTCCAAGTCTGTTTTAAGACAACCAGAGCAATTCGGTTAGCATATCTCGATGACGAAGCTGTACAATGCTGATAATCGAAAAACTTACCCATTCAATGGGATTATACATAGAGAAACCTTCCCAAGAATTTAAACGAGCGAATTCTTCTTCCTCCCCTTTATAAAGATCTGCCAGAATGGCAGCCAGAGCGGCTGGGGTGTCTGGGCTTTCGTGCTTATAATGAGATGTGTCATCCTCTCTGTTGTAGCACCATAAAGGGGTTACTCTAGACCGAAGGGGCAGGATGCATCGCTTTATCGCAATGGCCATGACTTCAACTATCGAGAGTTCGGAATGGGCCAGTAACCTGACTTTACTGACCAACCTCATTACTTCCGCACTGTCTTCTTGCTTGGGGCTCCGGGGACGCCAGTTGAGGCGTTTATTCAAAGGAGTGCTGGAGAATTCGGGAAGTCCACGTCGAACTGGGCCCGGAAGGGGAACATCCTCAATGTAAAACCATTCTGAAGTCCATTCTTCAGACCCCTTTTTGGGAGTTCCGATGAGATAGCCTGATCCGGCTATGCGACATACTTCAACGCCGCCCACTTCAAATATGGAACCCCCTCGATGACGGGGGACGAGGCAAAAGAACTTTCTCCATAGTTCAAAATGAGCCTCGCAGCCTAAAAATAGTTCACAGAGAGCGACAAAGCCTGAGATGTGCAAGATAGAACCTGGGGTGAGGTTGTGCAGCTGGATCCCGTAGAACTCCAGTAGACCCCTAAGGAAGGGGTGGATCAGGAATCCTAAGCCCCTCAGAAGAAACAAAACGAAGCACACCCTCTCCTCCTTGTTGGGGTTGGGGAAATTCTCCGCTAGCACGTCATTGCCAATCGAGGCCAATCCCGCCCGCACGGAGACTAGATCTGCGGGCGGGAGATATCCCTGCGTCTAAAGTTGATTCAGCTGGAGGTGGGATACTGAGCAGCTTCGCCAATCACCCTCTTGAGGGCCATGAGGGCGCGAGGAGGAGCTAGGAGCGCTTGCCATGTTTTGAAGTTTTTTGTGGTTTGCTCTGATGCTCTTTGTGCGTTATGGGATGACGCTTGGGGATCTAATCTCCTTATATAGATGCCGCTTGTGGGTGGTGAGGGGCTTATTTGCAAAAAAGTTATGGACCGTTTGCATTTGCCCAGCACATGGAAATCGAGGCGACAGGAAGGAATCGTAAAGGCAAAACGTGGAGGTCAAAACCGGACTGTCGTCAATCCGGCGTATGATGAAGAACCCGCCTTGCAAAGCAGAAGACATAAGCCGGATACTACATCGTCATTGAAGGCAAGTTCGGGGGCTACTGAGGGAGTCCTGGATTCGGGGGTCCTCAGGTGTCCTGCCCATTCGATATGGGCTGGACTAATGGGCCGTGAAGATAAAGCAGAAGACTATCCCCCGTGTCCGGGTAGGGCTCCTATATGCGTGGACGGCAAGTTTGATGGCCGGATGTATTATTTCCTTCCCTTGTAAACCGACTCTGGGCAACCCTAGGTCCCTCCGGTGTATATATAAACCGGAGGGTTTAGTCTGTAGAGGCTATCAGAATAATCATAGGCTAGATAGCTAGGGTTTAGCCATTACAATCTCGAGGTAGATCAACTCTTGTAACCCCTATACTCATCGAATACAATCAAGCAGGACATAGGGTTTTACCTCCTTTAAGAGGGCCCGAACCTGGGTAAACATCGTGTCCCCATTGTCCCCTATTACCATTTGATCCTTAGACTCACAGCTTGCCCCCCCCCCCCCCGTACCCGAGATCTGTCGGTTTTGACACCGACAACGTCCTCTGCCTTCTTGATCCAGCAAGATGACGAGGGTAGATGAGTTTCGGTAGCACGACGGTGTGGTGACGGTGATGGTGAAGTGATCTCCGCAGGGCTTCACCTAAGCACTACGAAAATATGACCGGGGGTGTAAACGGTGGAGGGGGGCGCCGCACATGGCTAGGCAATTGTCTGTGTGTGCTAGGCGCCCCCTCCCACATATATATAGGTGGGAGGGAGGGAAGAGCAGGCAAAGGGGGCACCTAAGTAGAAGGAATCCTACTTGGGGTCTCTCCCAAGCCGCGCCCCCCTGCCTAGTATAGGTGCGGGGGAAAGGCAGGGGAGGGTGGCGCCCCCCCCCCCTTTCCTTTCTCACTTGAGGAGGGAAAGGAAGGAGGGGCCACCCCTCCCCTTTCCTTCCCCTAGGGCCTGCTATCCAAAGAAGGGGCGCACCAGGGGCTGATCTGTCCCCCCTTTGGCCCATTAGGCCCATACACTTATCGGGGGTGTCCGGAACCCCTTCCGATGACCCGGTGACTACCCGGTGCACTCCGAAACTCTTTCGGTGTCCGAATACCATCGTCCTATATATGAATCTTTACCTCTCGAGCATTTCGAGACTCCTCGTCATGTCTGTGATCTCATCCAGGACTCCGAACAACATTCGGTCACCAAATCATATAACTCATATAACACTATATCGTCAACGAACGTTAAGCGTGCGAACCCTAGGGGTTCGAGAACTATGTAGACATGACCGAGACACCTCTTCGGTCAATAACCAACAGCGTAACCTGGATGCCCATATTGGCTCCTACATATTCTACGAAGATCTTTACCGGTCGAACCTTATGACAACATACGTAATTCCCTTTGTCCATCGGTATGTTACTTCCCCGAGATTCGATCGTCGGTATCTTCATAACTAGTTCAATCTCGTTACCGGCAAGTCTCTTTACTTGTTCCGCAATACATCATCCTGCAACTAACTCATGTTGGGGAACATTGTATTTCAAAAAATTTCCTACGATCACGCAAGATCTATCTAGGAGAAGCATAGCAACGAGCGGGGAGAGTGTGTCCATGTACCCTCGTAGACCGAAAGCGGAAGCATTTAGTAACGCGGTTGATGTAGTCGAACGTCTTCACGATCCAACCGATCCAAGCACCGAACGTATGGCACCTCCGCGTTCAGCACACGTTCAGCTCGATGACGTCCCTCGAGCTCTTGATCCAGTTGAAGACGAGGGAGAGTTCCGTCAGCATGATGGCGTGGTAACAGTGATGATGATGTTACCGGCGCAGGGCTTCGCCTAAGCACTACGACGATATGACCGAGGTGTGTAACTGTGGAGGGGGGCACCGCACACGGCTAAGACAATTGATCTTGTGTGTTCTAGGGTGCCCCTGCCCCCGTATATAAAGGAGGGGAGGGGGAGGCCGGCCGGCCCCTGTAGGGCACACCAAGGAGAGGAGTCCTGGTAGGATTCCACTTGGTGGAAGGGGGAAGGAGGAAGGGAGAGGGGGAAGGGAAGGAAAGAGGGGCGCCGCCCCTTCCCCTAGTCCAATTCGGACCCAAGGGGGAGCGCGGCCAGCCCCTTGTGGCCCTTCTCTCTCCCCACTAAGGCCCATGAAGGCCCATTAGTTCCCCCGGGGGGTTCCGATAACCCTCCGGCACTCCGATAGTTATGCGGTACCTCTCGGAACTCATCCGGTGTCTGAATAACATCATCCAATATATCAATCTTTATGTCTCGACCATTTCGAGACTCCTCGTCATGTATGTGCTCTCATCCGAGACTCCGAACAAACTTCAGTCATCAAATCACATATAACTCATAATACAAATCGTCATTGAACGTTAAGCGTGCGAACCCTACGGGTTCGAGAACTATGTAGACATGACCGAGACACATCTTCGGTGAAAGGATCGATATAGTTGAATAGAGGGGGGGTGAATAGGAAACTAACAATTTTTAGTTTTTCTTTACCAAATTAAACTTTGCATCAAAGTAGGTTGTCTAGATATGCAACTAGGTGAGCAACCTATATGATGCAACAACAATAAGCACACAAGCAAGCAAGGGATATAACGCAAATAAGCTTGCACAAGTAAAGGCACGAGATAACCAAGAGTGGAGCCGGTGAAGACGAGGATGTGTTACCGAAGTTCATTCCTTTTGAGGGGAAGTACGTCTCCGTTGGAGCGGTGTGGAGGCACAATGCTCCCCAAGAAGCCACTAGGGCCACCGTATTCTCCTCACGCCCTCACACGATGCGAGATGTTGTGATTCCACTATTGGTGCCCTTGAAGGCAGCAACCAGACCTTTACAAACAAGGTTGGGGCTCTCTCCACAACTTAATTGGAGGCTCCCAACGAAACCCTGGAGCTTCACCACAATGGAATGTGGCTCCGAAGTGACCTCTTCCGTCTAGGGCGCCCAAGCATCCAAGAGTAACAAAAACCACACAAGAAAGTATGGGGGAATCAAATATCCTTTGGTGGAAGTGTAGATCTAGGTCTCCTCCTTCAATCCCTAGCAAGTCAACGAGTTTGAGTGGCTAGAGAGAGAGATCGGGCAAGAGAGCTTTAATGGCAGTAATGGAGGAGAGAGAGAGAGAGGCAAGAGGTAGGTGGGAGGTAGGAGAAGCACCTCCTTAAATAGGCCCCCCACAGATCCAACTGTTATGTGCAGAAACGCATAGGAGCGGTACTTCTGCAATAGACACCGGTACAGTCGGTGAATGCGGGAAAGCCCTGCTAGGGCACCAGGGCGGTACTTTTGGAGGCACACCCGGTAGTACCGGTTTATCCGAATAAACCGGAACTACCGCACAACCACCGCTCAACTACCGGGCCACATACAGAAAGTAAACCCCTCAGGCCGGTAGTTGGAGCGGAGGTTGGGCTGGAACTACCGCTGGGCCAGCAGTCCCTGGGTGGTGGGGTCCGAGGCGGTACTACCGCCCTGAACACCGGTAGTACCGGTTTGTCAAGACAAACCGGAACTACTGTTCCACCACCGGTCTACCACCATACCCGGTACAGAAGGGAGTCACCCCTGAGCGGTACTTGGAGTGGTGGTGAGACCGAAACTACCGGCCAGCGGTACAACCGCTCAAGGGAGCACTACTACCGCCATGGACAGAACTGCACAACACAGAGAACGGGGAACATCTCTCTCCTAGAATGGAGGGTATATGGTGGGTGCAAAGAATGTTTACGTGAAGCGATTCACCCAATACCTTCGATGGGGATTCCCTCTTAATAGTACGGATATCCTACGACCAAAGGAATAAAAACGTCGGAAACTCCGTCTTCGATCTTTTCCGCATAGAGGGAAATCCTAACCGTCTTGCGCCACACAATGTGTACCTGAGAAAACTATGGCGCATGATTAGTCCATACGTGTGTTGTCATCATCACCAAAACCCTAAGGCAGAAGATGCCCTTACAATTTCCCCCTTTTTGGTGGATGATGACAACCACACGAGAAGCCCGGGAGTTCTAGAAAATAAAGAAGGGGCTCCCCCTGAGTGTGAGCACTATTTAGAGTTTGCTTTTGGAATGCAAAGTGCGCACACTAGGATCAATGCTCCCCCTGGATTTTATAGACCAACCGGAGACAGCAAAACAATCACACCAAAACATAAAGAAGTAGAGACAAGGATAAGGGCACCAACAACACATAAGCTCTACTGATGGATGAGTGCATAGATAAATAGATAGATGCATGTCTTACACCATGCACGAGATCACAACATAGGATAAGTCCACAAGACACTAGGAAGAGCAACTGCAAATAAACTCTCAAGACCAACTGCAAATAAACCACCCATGCAACTCCCGTGACCTAATGGAGCTCTCTCCCCCTTTGGCATCAAGACACCAAAAAGGAAAAGAGCGAAGCTAGCGCCCTAGGGCTCAGTAGACCTCCTCGCCAGTTGCCGCAGAGCTGTCAGAAGCATCATCATCAACATCATCGTCAGGGTCCCTAGCCTCCTCAGACCCCTCAGACTCCTTAGAGCTCGCAGGAGTCGCCTCAGGAACACGGACAGAGGAGGAAGCAGGCGCTTCATCAGACCACTGATAGTTCTCCAAGCACCATGTATCCTCGGGAGTGATGGACTTCTCGGAGCCACTCTTCACATCAGGCACATTGAGGTGCCTCATCAACTGAATCTGCCTGCGATGTGCCATCTTCTCAGCAACATGGGCCTTGTAGAGCTTCTGAATATGAGTCTGCAGGCAAAAGGTCTTCTTAATCTTGGAAGTCAGCTTCTCAACCCACGAGGGCTGGGCCCCAGGCTCTAGCTCAAAGTCCTTGTCGTCCGAGGAAGCAAACACATCCTCCTGATTGCCTGAAGCAAAGCGAGGAGTCTTATGCTTCTTCTTCCTTAGCTCCTTAACCTCATGCTCCGTGAGGTTGGCAGGGTGGTGAGAGGCTCTCCTGGCCTACGGACTGCCCAAACGGTGTTCAGAAACTGCATCACAAAAGGAGCATAGATCGGTACCTCGCGGTACAACACCATATTGTACATCTCCTCCCACAACCACTTGGAGACATGAAACGTGGCACCGGATCCCCTCTTGGTCTTCATGGCCACAAGCAAATCCACCAAATAACCATAGATATCATCTTGATTCCCAACCTTGGGAAGCAGCACACAGCGGAACACACGATGCATAATGTCATAGACTGGCAGAGATCATTGGACTTGCCCACAATACCATGTACAGGGATGTACAGAGGGGCAAGCTTCACCTTGTCCATGGGGTGAGCTCGTTCATGAGGACGGATGCCACCTTGACCCTCCACCCCGGTATCCTCATAGCCACGAGCATTGCAGAAAGCTCTCCACGGGACATGAAAGAACTCATCACAGCACATAAAGGAGAGGTGGCTCTCCTCATCAGAGCCGAAGTGGACTGTAGCATACAACTGATGGACGAGCTGCACATCGAAGTCACAATTCACGGTCATGAGCTTGATCAAATCGAACTCCTCACAGATCACCAGAGCTTCTTCAAAGTAATCAAGGTTGTTCCTCCAATGATCGATGTCAATTGACCACATCCGGGTGAACTTGTTCTTGTGACGCTCGAAGATTTCTGACACAATCCTCATCTATAACTCATTCCGAAACTGAGGGTTGTTCCAACGAGGATTCGGTGTTGTAGTGTAGGGATCCTGGAAGCGAAACCTTTGCCAGTCCGGCATCTTCCATTTGTGCATTGGCACCGCAAACGTTGCTTGGTAGCAGCAGACTTCTCCCGACGAGTGGCCTTGGTAGGAATCACCACCTCATGAGAATCCTCATTGTCATCCGAAGGTTTGCCCCTACGGGCCCTCTTCTTGGTGTTCTAAGGCTTTCGAGCAGCACGAGAACTAGAGCCACCTGCAGGCGCACACAGAGAGCACACAGAAACCCCAGCAAAGATGAGAAGAATGTACACAAGATCAGAGGAATATATCTCATGTATGTGAGTAGAAGAAAAACAGTGCATATAGGTTCAGAGAAGCCGGTTGTTCCGGTTGTTCCACCGTAGAACCACTCGAGCGGTAGTACCGCTCACAAGGAGCGGTAGTACCGCTGAGAGCGGATTTGCAGAGTGGAAGAACGGGAACCGCCCTATCTCGAATCTAGATGCAATATTCCTACTTCTACTAAAACACAGTAAACAGGAGGGGGTTATACGGATCTCTCCCACCAAACATTTGCCAAAAATGTGGGAGTGCAAGCAATGGCCTAGGTAGAGGATTCAACAAGAGGAACCGTAAGAACGAGAAGAAACAGGGCATTACCGGTATCCATGGGAGTAGATCGAAGAGGAGGCGACCTCAACGGAGTGGATCCGATGAAGGGCCGACCGATCCGGAGGGCCTGAGGGTGCTCCAGGGAGAGGGACGGAGCAACCGGCGGCTAGGGATTAGAGGAGGGACGAACGCGAAGGGGAAAAAGAAAACCCCTTCAGCCCGCGCCCCTTATATAAGCCCCAGATGTTAGCCGGTAGTACCACTCCGAGGAGCGGTAGTACCGGTCCTGTAGCTATCCGGTGTTTGAGAGAGGTACTTCCGCTCCAGAAGCAGCGGTAGTACCGCTTCCAAATACCGGTAGTATCGGCCAGAGGTACTGGTACAGGCAGGAGCGGTAGAACCGCTCGTGCAGGACCTGAAGTACCGCTGGGACTACACAACATAGTGGAAGACTGGTAGAACCGCTCTGACCACCGGTTGTACCACCAAGTTCCAACAGCCCAAGCACAAAAAGGAGATCAAACTTGTGTACATTTCGAAAAGATGGCTTGGGATGAGAAGGCTTAGGATGGAAGCAAGTCACTGTAATATGATGAAGAAGACTCTCAAGAGTGCAAGAAGCAAACAGGAAAAACCACTCTTTAGAGAATTCAAGCATCTAGGAGAACCAAAGGAGCCAGGCAAAGGAAACACACAACAAGGAAAAACACCTAAGCACAAGGGCGGTGGCCGGAGCCACCTATGTTTGAGTTAGAAATGGTATGGCGCCGCGAAGAATTATCCTTGGGCCCATGACCAAAACTCGTCTTTGAAGCACAAGTACCATCAACAATGGCTAATGTGAAAGAATTGATCAATTTATGCATAATGGGGGGAGGGAGAGTTCATTGAGAGAACAACACTCCCCCTATGTCCATGCCTACACCTAAACAAGATAACAAGTTGAGTATGGTGGGGTGTGCAAGGGTTCAAGCAACATTGCTCGAATCAACGATATTTAGCTCATGCCTTAACTCATGAAACCTTGCTTCATCCAAGGGCTTCGTGAAAATATCTGCAAGGTTATCATGAGTTTTGACATAGTTGAGCTCGATCTCCCCTCGCCTAATGTGATCCCGGATGAAGTGATACCGAATCTCAATATGCTTCATCTTGAAGTGTTGAACCGGGTTGAGAGAAATCTTGATGGCACTTTCATTATCCCACCAAAGAGGCACTTTGTCACAAATGACACTGTAATCCTTTAAAGTTTGCCTCATCCATAGAAGTTGTGCACAACAACTACCGGCGGCCACATACTCCGCTTCGGTGGACGAGAGAGACACACAACTCTGCTTCTTGGAAGACCAACTCACCAAAGAGCAACCAAGAAATTGGCACCCTCCGGAAGTGGACTTCCTATCCACTTTGTCTCCCACCCAATCGGAGTACGAATAGCCCACAAGGTTGAAGTTAGATCCTCTTGGATACCATAAGCCAAAGTTTGGGGTATGAGCCAAATATCAAAAGATTCGCTTAACCGCCACAAAGTGGCTTTCCTTAGGTGCGGCTTGAAATCGTGCACAAATTCCCACACTCAACATGGTATCCGGTCTAGATGCACAAAGGTAAAGCAAGGAGCCAATCATGGAGCGATATACCTTTTGATCCACCGCTTTACCATTGGGATCTATGTCAAGTTGGCATTTGACGGGCATTGGAGTGGACGCCGGCTTGACATCACTTAGCTTGAATCTCTTGAGCATGTCTTGAGTGTATTTGGCTTGGTTGATGAAGGTTCCTTCTCTTCGTTGCTTGACTTCGAACCCAAGAAAGAACTTCAACTCTCCCATCATGGACATCTTGAACTTGGAGGTCATGAATGCGGAAAATTCCTCATTGAAAGCTTTGTTAGGGGAACCAAAGATAATATCATCAACATATAGTTGGCACACAAACAACTCCCCTTTGACCTTCTTAGTAAAAAGAGTCGGGTCGATTTTCCCAATTTCAAAATTGCGATCTTGCAACAACTTGGTAAGGTGGTCATACCACGCACGTGGGGCTTGCTTAAGGCCATAGAGTGCCTTATCGAGTTGGTACACATGATCGGGAAAATAGGGATCCTCGAACCCGGGGGGTTGCTTGACATATACCAACTCATTAATAGGACCATTAAGAAAAGCACTCTTCACATTCATTTGTTGCAACTTAAAGTTATGATGAGAAGCATAAGCAATCAACATGCGAATGGATTCAAGGCGAGCAACGGGAGCAAAGGTTTCACCATAGTCGATCCCCTCGACTTGGGAGTAGCCTTGTGCTACCAAACGAGCCTTGTTGCGAATGATAATTCCATGAGCATCTTGCTTGTTCTTGAATATCCACTTGGTTCCAATGACATTATGGTTCCCCATTGGCCTCGGCACCAATCTCCACACCTTGTTGTGCTCGAAGTTGTTGAGTTCTTCATGCATGGCATTAAGCCAATCCGGATCCTCGAGCGCCTCATAGACCTTTTGGGGTTCAACACAAGAGACAAACGCGTGATGTTCACAATAGTTTGCTAATTGTCTACGAGTGCTTAGCCCCTTTCTTAAGCTTCCAAGCACATTTGTCATGAGATGATCTTTGGTGGATAGCTTGGATGCAATCTTAGCGGCACGACACTCCAATTCCTCCTCAGGAGTGAGTTGATGAGCGGAAACTTGATCATCTTGAGCGTCGTTTTGAGCTTGTTCTTGATCTTGAACTAGCTCGGAGGAGAGAACTTGATCTTGAGCATCACATGGTGATTCATCACCATCTTGAGGCTGAACTTGCCCTTGATCTTGTTCATTTGGTTGAGGGCCTTCACTTTGTTCTTCGGAAGCGTGTGGGTCTTGAGTTGGTGATGGTTCCACTTGAGTGGAACATTGTCCTTCTCCTTCAGCCACAAGAGGTTCCTCAATGGGTAGGATAAAGCCAACACCCATTCTTCTTATGGCTTGAGGAGGAATTTCATCACCTACATCACAAGTACCACTTTGCTCCACTTGGGAGCCGTTATTCTCATCAAACTCCATGTTACATGTCTCCTCAATAAGTCCCGTGGACTTATTGAGGACACGGTAAGCATGAGAGTTTGTAGCATAACCAACAAATATGCCCTCTTGAGCTCTAGCCTCAAATTTAGACAAACGAACACCTTTCTTGAGAATGAAACACTTACACCCGAACACCCGGAAGTACTTGGTTGGGCTTGTTACCGGTGAGTATCTCATATGGAGTCTTGTTCAAGCCCTTGCGGAGGTAGAGCCGATTGGATGCATGACAAGCGGTGTTGATGGCTTCGGCCCAAAAGTTGTAAGGAGACTTGAACTCCGCCATCATGGTCCTTGCCGCATCCATCAACGTCCGGTTATTCCTCTCTGCTACACCATTTTGTTGAGGGGTGTATGGTGTGGAATATTGATGCTTGATCCCCTCATCACTAAGAAACTCATCCAAAGTGTAGTTCTTGAACATGGTGCCGTTGTCACTTCTTATCGTCAAGATCTTTGCATTGTGTTGACGTTGGGCTTCATTTGCAAAGTCAATGACGGTTTGTTGGGTCTCGCTCTTCCTCTTGAAGAAATATACCCAAGTGTATCTCGAATAATCATCCACAATCACCAAGCAATACTTTCTACCCCCAAGTCTATCAAAGGATGGAGGCCCAAAGAGATCCAAGTGAAGGAGCTCCAAAGGCCTCTTCGAGTAAATGATAGTCGTGGGAGGGTGAGCCTTTTCATGTAGCTTTCCTTCGATACAAGCACTGTAGGAGATATGCCCTAGAGGCAATAATAAATGATATTTTTATCTCCATGTTCGTAATTATGTTTATGTTCCATGTTATAACTACTATGGTTCTCGAGTCTGCAATAACATGAGGCTCGGAGGAAGACTCATATGCACGTGTGGAATAATAAACGGTAAGAAGTATTCCTAGTCTGGCCTCTAAGACTAGCTCAAGTGTTGCATGATGGTTTTGTTTTCCTGACCATGGGCATGTCTATGCCAGCAACTTTGAGGGCACAATGTTAAGAGAACATTTGTGTTGAATCGACCCAGATTGATGTTATGCTATGAGATTCATTCTTCACAAGTTTATGGTTGATAACACAGAGATGGTTAATGTTTGCATAATTCCTTAGACCATGAGAGTATCGAGTTTCTTCATACTTGCTTCATGAACTTTGGGGTTTGTTAAACGTCATCCGTAAATGGGTGGCTATTACGGCGGCTTACGGGTTCATGGAAAAGTGTGTCAAGTAACTTGATAGCTCAAGATTGGGATTTGCTCCTCCGATGATGGAGAGATATTCTCGGGCCCTCTCGGTGTTACGGTATCCATAATCGTCTGGCCAGACACCTTGTGATTTGATCACTGGGATGCCGGAACACGGAAACGAGAAAAGAGAACAAAACCGGTAACGAGGTAACTTGCATGGTGAAAAAATTGTTCGTCCACAGAGATGCAATAAATCTCACCTTGGGTGTTTGTGACATATCGCGAAGCAACAGGAATAGCTCACTGCAACTGGAGGTTCACTCGAATATTCATTCGTGTGGGTATAGGGGCCAATATGGGTGTCCACGGCTCCGATGTTTGATCATTGATCGGAAGGGGTTCCGGGTCATGTCTATACTTCACCGAACCTATAGGGTCACACGCTTAAGGGTCATCTATCTTCTGAATACTAGACAGGGAGTGTGAGAGAAATTTGCCGAAAAAGTTTCGGAGACAATGGAAGACTTCCGGAGAGAGAATAGCGAAATAGTTTCGTAAAACCGAAAAGTTGTTTCGGGATATACCATAAAGTCAAATTGGTTTCGGGACACGCTTGATAATTTTTGGAGGGTGCCAGAATTATTCTGGAAACTTCTGGGAATTTTTCAGGATAAAAACCGGAAATGTTCCGGAGCTGCCAATACCTCTTTGGTTTTTTTCGTAGATGAAATTGACTTATCTGAAATTGTTTCGGAACAAATCCAAAATCATTTTAGTGGGTACTGGAATTATTCTAAGACCCACAGAAATATTTTCGGATTTAATGGACACGAAAAATTGTCTTCATGAATAGTGAAAACGCATTCTTGTTTGCTTTTCACGTATGAAAATCACTAAACCAAAATTGTTTTGGAACGCATTGAAAATTGTTTTAGTGGGTACTGGAAATGTTCTGAGCCCACATAAATATTTTCAGTTCGAACAGACGCTGAAAAATGTCGTCATGAATAGTGAAAGTGCTTTTTACTTGGCTTCTTGGAGAAGCCACCTTGAGGGCCTTTTGGTATTATCCCGTTGGCTTCTTGGAGAAGCCACCCTTGGGCTTGGCCTATAAATAGGGGTGGAGGGGGCTGCCTAAACACACACTCTTTCTCACATACAAGTGCCATGCATGATCTGGCTTCTCTCTCCCTCCCAGCGAAATAGTTTCGTAGAGTCGAAAGGCTGTCTGGGTTCCGGTGGGAACTAGTTCTGGACGGCTAAGCCCTGCCGGATAGATGACACCGTATGTGTGCAACCCCGTAGAGAGGTCGTAGTTTCGATCCTTTTGCCCGAGGGGCTGTTTTGAGAGTGCCTCCCGAAGGGCTGTCCAAGTGACGTTCCGAGTTCTGTGAGTCTTCCCGAAGGGCTGTCCGAGTGACCGTCCGAGTTTTGAGGGTCCTCCCGAAGGGCTGTTCGCGACACAGTCCGAGGGACTGTCTGACCGCCTCCCGGAGGGCTGTCCGTGGGGTGGATGAGGGTATACATCCTCGCGATTGGGAGGTTGTAAATCCTAGCTGCGGGGATCTGCATCGCCGTTCGTCATTGACTCTACTTCCGCTGCGCTACGAGTCGGTAACGAAAAAGATCAAACCATGTATGCAATCTCCATAGTGGTCCTGGGCTGGTGCGTAGGTCAGATTTTTTTTGTTTTTTGCTGCGTTAGCCTACAGTGGTATCAGAGCCGTGCTATGCGTAGATGTAGGTTGCGATCTAGAATACATAGAGATGTATGGGTGTTGCACAATATAATTAGGTAATAGATGAGTTCTATTACTAAAAATTATTTGTGTGGGTAGTAGATGAAATCTGTTACCCGATGTTCTTGTTACTTCCCTGGAATTTGCATATTTCTGACATAGCATGGTGGATTTTCAATGTTCTGGCAATCCACGATCCTGATTGATCAACGAAGTGCTAACAGTTCGTTGAAATCCACCATAGTTAGAAAGAAAGATGAAATTTCGCAGACAAAAGGGCAATGCAGATATGATCTGCACGGGGGTCATGCGTATGACGAAGTTTAGTATGGGGTTCGAGATTTTATTATCTCGTGCTTCATACACCCCGCAAAGTTAATCTAGCGACATGAACTATCATACTTGATGATGAACGTTGGTCGCTGCGGTTTAAGTCAAAACCTTAGAAGCCACGTAAAATAAAATTTTGCATAAACCGATTAGAGGCGTCTAACTTGGCTTTGCAGGATGTGCATGTGATGTGGTATAGCAGTGCTCATACTAATTCGATTATGTATGAGATGACTATATGATGTAATTTGATTAACATGACCTGTGTGTCATGATTCGGCATGATGGCTGGAGCCATATGATTGTCACTTTAATGACTTGTGTGTCAACCTTAAGTAATGCACTTATTTTATTAGCTATAGAGATAGCAATATTATTTGGTGCATCGATAAGGTGGTGGCAATCTTCGTGAAGGTGGACACCGACGCGAATGCCGAAGACGGAGAAATGAAATACTTCTCCGTCAGAAAGGGCTATACCATATCATGCTATTATCAATTGCCTGAGATGTTTATCCCTTATGATGCACCTTCTTGATTGCGCGGTAGTCGCTTTTATTAGGGTGATCTCTCACAAAAATATCAAAGTAGTTAGTGTTCTCCCAAGTGTAGCACCGTCACGGCACCTATCTTTTCGGGGTGCGCCGTGTCACACGGGTACGAACGATTAGAGAAGTGTGAGGCGGGTGAGTTCAGACCTCGCAGCGAGATCACTTGGCTGTCTTGACGTTCAGGCATGACCGTCATGAGCTCGGAACACGCCCATCGAAAGATGAACAAGAGTCGCATAGATATGTGATTGGCAAGTTGGCCTACCGGTTAAGATTTTCGTCATCAGTGGTGTTACACCAATGGCGAACAATTGAGATGCGGGTCTTGTATCACTCACAATCAATTTTGAGAGATATTGATTTAAGTGGGAGCGCACTGTTGAATTAACATGTTTAATTCTCAGTGCAATTAATTATGAACATTGTCTAAGTGTTTCTTGCAAAATAGTTGTAGAATAATGGCTCGTGTTTCCACCTTCTTTGTTACAATTGAATAGCTGTTAAATATCTGGTTAAAACTTTACGTATGGTAACGTAATGTGAGGATTGTCCTCAAGAGTGCCGAGAAGGACTTTGTCCTATCGCATGCTTTCCGTATACTCCCGCTAAATGCTATGGATGATGAGACTCTCGTCCTTCGATCCAAAAGCTAGAATTTCGTTACGGTCAAGTGCAATATGTTTGCTTCCATGAAACCCGAACTCTGAAAGTTTGGGATAGTTATGTGATATTCATGGAACTAAAAATTAATTTTCAGATACAAACAAAGGCTGAAAGATAGGAGATATCCAAAGCAATGTTTGTTTGCAAAATATTAGTAAAGTGTTTACTATGCATTAGACTGATAAGAGAGGGATCTAGAAGAACGCCTGTCATATGATATGAAGGTGAATAAAACAACAACTTAAAGAGAAAGGAAGTGTCCAAAGGGTGTTAGTATGACTTACACGCCTAGGAAGTCCGGGGCTAACGCCACTCTTAAGTTGGGTGCTTCTTCTAAGAGTAGGAGAAATACTGAAAGTTAAACTGTTAGAAGTATAAAGGCAGAAAGAAAGATGACTGGAATATCCAGCTCATGTATGAATGTCATACAAGTTTTTGATGTATAGAAGGTTGGTCAAAGATATAGTTCTTGGGAATTATGGTTAAACATGTTAATCACTAATTCTTGGGTATTGTGAGTTAATCACAAAGATACCCGCTCGATTGCATTCTGTTGCGAATCAATGTAAGAGCTACTATGGCCTAAAAAGACTAGCCAGGAATGAGGTTTTAATACGTGTGGGAACATAGTAAAAGTTACTATACCTTCCATCGGTGTATTACCTATGTATTTTCTTTCATAATTCATTTTAGAGTTTCTCACACTCTAGCTATTTGCATAAGGTATCTTGCAAGAAGGTTGTTCATAAAAGAACAATTGTTGTTCAGTATTATGAATAACATGAAGGGCCATGCTTCCATCCAAGATGGGATGTATGTTATGAATATTGATGGTAAAATGATACATGCATAACACTGATGCTAAATGTCGTAAGACTATGAGAATACCACACATGTGTGGCACTGCGTTTGGTCACATTGGAGAAACCCGCATGGAAAAATTCCATTATGATGGATTTTCAAGTCGTTTGATTTTGAATCATCTGACACTTGCAACTTTCCTCCGAAAAGTGAAGTGACTAAAATACCGTTCACAGGCCATAAGGAACGAGCAACAAACTTATTGGTGATCATACATTTTGATGTGTGTAGTTCAATAAATGTTGTTGCAAGTAGTGGATTTATATATCTTCAGAAATGACTCAAGTAGATATATGGATATTTGCTTGATGAGACGTAAGTCTGGATCTTTTGAAATCATTCGAAAGGTTTTCAAAAATGAAGTAGAAGTTATTGTAACAAGGAAATTATGTTTCTGCAATTTTATTGTAGAAAGGAATATTTGAGTTACAAGTTTAGCGAATGTCTGATGAGTTGTGAAAAGAGTTTCATAACTTACAACTCCCTGAACACCACTATGAGAGGAATGTCTGTGAAGATGTAATCAAACCATTTATGACATGGTAAGATCAAAGATGACATAAATAAATTTGCCATTATCACTTTTAAAGAGTAATGCTTTAGAGACTGCGGCTTTTACACTGAAAAGAGCTCCATCAGGTCTGTTGAAATGACGGCATGGTATGGTACGCCCAACCATGTTATATCTTTTCTTAACATTTGGAATATGGGGCTTGTGTAAAAGGTTACAAACCTATTCCAAATCAGACAAGTGCTACTTTGTAAGTTATCCCAAGTCATTGGGTATTCCCCCACCACTATACCGAGGCAAAGGATTTTTGCCACAAAAATGGTATGCTTTTAAAGAGAATAGTTCTTGCAAAAGGGTAAGTGGGAGGACAGTGCAACTCGACGAGATAACAAGTATCTTCGGCATCAGTTCAAAGTAAAGGAACCTTGGAAGTAATTCCAGAGTTTCCTACTGCGACTGATACGGAAGCCTCTACATTAGATGTATGGACTTCGGTCGAACTTGTAGCTGAACAACGTAGGCAAAGCTCGTGCAAACCTCTCAGGTGCACAAACGAGATATTGTTGTTAGACAACAGTATACCTATGATACACAAGGAAGCGTTGATGGGCCCTGACTCCGGAATTGGCTGAATGCCAATATAATCCGAGATAGTTTCCATAAATGATTCAAGATTTAAATCTTGATAAACCCTCTGAAAGACTTGGAGTCTAACGGATTGTAATGGGACTATAAACTGATATGGATAGAAATGTTTTATCCATTAAGCTCGACTTGTTGCAATAACAAGTTCAAGGAGTTGACTACAATGAGATTGTCTCACCGTAGCAATGCTTAAAGTCGGTTCGGGTTAAACTAGCAATTAATACATATTTCAAAACGTGAGATATGAAACATGGATGACAAAAGAATTTCCATGAAATTGAAAAACAACCTAGGACTTGTATGTGATACGATCCAAAGTATTTTGTCAGTCCAAAGGATGCTAGTAAGTATGCTAGCTTCAGAGTTCCAGCAATGGACAGAAGAGAGCAAAATGGAGTTGGAATCTTCGTTTTTGATGGAATGGTCAAAGGGATTTGACTTCATCAATGGGTAACGAAGATGCTTGTGGTTTCAAGAAAGTAAGTGGGAGCATAATAATATTTCTGAAAACCTTGTGTGCTTGACACATTGTTAATTGGAAATAAATTTCTTGACACGAATTAGGACTTCATTTGAAAATTGTTTTTCGATGAAGTGCTTGGGCTAAATAGCCTTGATATTAGGCATAATGATCTATGGAGATAGATTTACCTAATAGGGCTGAGCAAAAATACATATTGACAAGATGCTAAAACCGTTTAGCACTAAGAACGACAAGGAGTGATTCTTGCCGAAGTCACATGGAAAGAGTTTTTGCAAGAATCAGTGTCCCAAAACACTGATGAGCAAAATACATGATGGAGATTCCACACACTCCTGTGTTTGGATTAATCATGTATTCCATGGTATGTAAAACAACCAGATATGTCCAATACTCCCAAGCTGTTGCGAGTATAGATACCAAAGTGATCAAAAGTACTGATCATGGGACAACAGTGAAAAAGGATCATTGAGTACTAAAGTAGCACTGATGACATGTTTTCTCGCAAGTGGAGATCATGAAGAGTTCGTTGTAAAAGGTTACATCGATACAATCTTCATCATTTCTCCATGCGATTTTCGATTTAAATTGAGGGTTTTGTGTAACACACAATATGGTGGTGCAGTTAGTTGGAAATTGTTCCAAACAAGTTACTGTGGCGAATTCTATAACAGAGGCGAAGTATGTTGCCGCTTTAGAAGCGACAAAGACAAAGATGTTGAATCATATAGTTCATTCATGAACTTAGTATGGTTCCAAGAAGGCTTTGGTCAATGGGACACTATTGCAGATAGTTGCTCCATAACTCAGTCTGAGGAATCAGGTTTCGACCAATGATTCACATATATACAAAGCCAAGTCCGCACAAAATATGAATTTTGTGAAAGCGTGAAAACGCGAGGATATGCAGAGATACACACGGAGCTGAAGTTGTCAGATCCGATGGACATCAGGCTATACCACATGCGAAGCATTTTTTACACCAGTATGCCATAGGTGTAAAGTGCATTAGCATTAACTAGATTATTGACTCTAGTGCAAGTGGGAGTCTGTAGGAGATATGCCCTAGAGGCAATAATAAATGATATTATTTATCTCCATGTTCATAATTATGTTTATGTTCCATGCTATAACTGTTATGGTTCTCGAGTCTGCAATAACACGAGGCTCGGAGGAAGACTCATATGCACGTGTGGAATAATAAACGGTAAGAAGTATTCCTAGTCTGGCCTCTAAGACTAGCTCAAGTGTTGCATGATGGTTCTGTTTTCCTGACCATGGGCATGTCTATGCCAGCAACTTTGAGGGCACAATGTTAAGAGAACATTTGTGTTGAATCGACCCGGATTGATGTTATGCTATGAGATTCATTCGTCACAAGTTAATGGTACATAACACAGAGATGGTTAACGTTTGCATGATTCCTTAGACCATGAGAGTATCGAGTTTCTTCATACTTGCTTCATGAACTTTGGGGTTTGCTAAACGTCATCCGTAAATGGGTGGCTATTACGGCGGCTTACGGGTTCATGGAAAAGTGTGTCAAGTAACTTGATAGCTCAATATTGGGATTTGCTCCTCCGACAATGGAGAGATATTCTCGGGCCCTCTCAGTGTTACGGTATCCATAATCGTCTGGCCAGACACCTTGTGATTTGATCACTGGGATGCCGGAACACGAAAACGAGAAAAGAGAACAAAACTGGTAACGAGGTAACTTGCATGGTGGACAAATTGTTCATCCACGGGGATGCAATAAATCTCACCTCGGGTGTTTGTGACATATCACGAAGCAACAGGAATAGCTCACTGCAACTGGAGGTTCACTCAAATATTCATTCGTGTGGGTATAGGGGTCAATATGGGTGCCCACGGCTCCGATGTTGATCATTGATCGGAAGGGGCTACGGGTCATGTCTATGCTTCACCGAACCTATAGGGTCACACGCTTAAGGGTCATCTATCTGCTGAATACTAGACGGGGAGTCTGAGAGAAATTTGCCGAAAAAGTTTCGGAGACAATGGAAGAGTTCCGGAGAGAGAATAGTGAAATAGTTTCATAAAACCGAAAAGTTGTTTCGGGATATACCATGAAGTCAAATTGGTTTCGGGACACGCCTGATAATTTTTGGAGGGTGCCAGAATTATTCTGGAAACTTCTAGGAATTTTTCGAGAAAAAAACCGGAAATGTTCCGAAGCTGCCAGTACCGCTTTGGTTGGTTTTTTGCAGATGAAATTCACTTATCTGAAATTGTTTCGGAACGAATCCAAAATCATTTTAGTGGGTACTAGAATTATTCTAAGACCCACAGAAATATTTTCGGATTTAATGGACACGAAAAATTGTCTTCATGAATAGTGAAAATGCATTCTTGTTTGCTTTTCGCAGATGAAAATCACTAAACCGAAATTGTTTCGGAACGCATTGAAAATTGTTTTAGTGGGTACTGGAAATATTCTGAGCCCACATAAATAGTGAAAGTGCTTTTAACTTGGCTTCTTGGAGAAGCCACCTTGAGGGCCTTTTGGTATTATCCCGTTGGCTTCTTGGAGAAGCCACCCTTGGGCTTGGCCTATAAATAGGGGTGGAGGGGGCTGCCTAAACACACACTCTTTCTCACATACAAGTGCCATGCATGATCTGGCTTCTCTCTCCCTCCTAGCGAAATAGTTTCGTAGAGCCGAAAGGCTGTCTGGGTTCCGGTGGGAACTAGTTCTGGATGGCGAAGCCCTACCGGATTGGTGACACCGTATGTGTGCAACCCCGTAGAGAGGTCATAGTTTCGATCCTTTTGCCCGAGGGGCTGTTTTGAGAGTGCCTCCCGAAGGGCTGTCCAAGTGACAGTACGAGTTATGTGAGTCTCCCCGAAGGGCTGTCCGAGTGACCGTCCGAGTTTTGAGGGTCCTCCCGAAGGGTTGTCCGCGACACAGTCCGAGGGACTGTCAGACTGCCTCCCGGAGGGCTGTCCGTGGGGCGGATGAGGGTATACATCCTCGCGGTTGGGAGGTTGTAAATCCTAGCTGCGGGGATCTGCACCGCCGTTCGTCATCGACTCTACTTCCGCTGCGCTACGAGTCGGTAACAAAAAAGATCAAACCATGTATGCAGTCTCCATAGTGGTCCTGGGCTGGTGCGTAGGTCAGAAATTTTTTGTTTTCTGCTGCGTTACCCTACAAGCACTGCAAGCATGATCTTTAGCAAAACTAACATTTGTTAGTCCACGGACATGGTCCCCCTTGAGAAGACTTTGCAAAGATCTCATATTGACATGGGCTAAACGGCGATGCCAAAGCCATCCCACGTCAACTTTAGCCATTAGGCATGTCGTGGTCTTAGTGGGTCGCTCCGAGAAATTAATCACATAGAGACCGTTCTCGACATGCCCAACAAAGGCTACTTTAAGAGTCTTGCTCCACAAGAGGGCCACGGTATCAACATCAAAGAAAGTAGCAAAGCCCATAAGTGCAAGTTGATGAACGGAAAGTAAATTGTATGCAAGGGACTCAACAAGCATGACTTTCTCGATCATGAGATCATGAGATATGAAAACCTTGCCAAGACCCAATACCTTAGAAGACGAGGCATCATCCCACTCGACATTGGTGGGCATAGATGGAATCTTGTGCACGTCCACCACCAAGTCCTTGCTCCCGGTCATATGATTTGTGGCTCCACTATCGAGCAACCATGATCCTCCACCGGAAGCAAACCCCTACAAGAGATCAATGCTTGGTTTTAGGTACCCATTTTGTAATGGGTCCTTTGATGTTAGTAACAAGGGTCTTAGGAACCCAAATAGACCATTCAATGTACTCATAAGGAGAACCAACAAATTTGGCATAAACATGTCCATCACTAGCACGGCATAACACGTAAGAAGGGTTAAAGTCGCCGGCTTTGTTGGAAGGGGTAGCATTTCCCTTCTTGGCATCACCGCACTTCACATTGTTCTTCTTATTATCCTTAGAAACACCCTCTCCCTCCTTCACAAAGGTTTGCTTGAGAGGAGGAGGTTGTTTGGCCTTGTCATTCTTCTTCTTGTTCTTGGATTTGGGTGTGAACCCAATCCCTTCCTTGGCCACAACTTCCTTTTGATTGCTCAAGGTCGTTGAGGTTGTTCTCACCTTGTATGCACGACACAAGGCTATCTCAAGTTGCTCCTTAAACTTTGCATTCTCCTCAACAAGATGCACATGCTCACAACACAGGTTAGTAGCATTTGCATTATCAATTAAGACCATATGAGGAAAAGTGGCTTTCTCCTTGGTTAGCTTTACTTAGAGTTGATCCTTTGAGGATAGCATGAGCACCCTTCAAGACCTTGTGGGCCTTGTCAAGTAAGTCAAACTCCTCTTTGAGTATAGCAAGATCAACCCCAAGCTTGGCCTTCTCGGAGTTTAGCACACGAGATACAACAAGAGCATGATCAAGATCTTTCTTTAATTTAGCGTGGTCATTGTTGTATGACTCCTCAAGAGCCAAACGAAGACCTCACTCTTCCTCAAGAGCATTGGGAAGATCCGAAATCTCATCGGCATAGTCACGACTATGCCCCTCCATCTTAGAGATGGTATCTTCGTGAGCCTCGATCGTGTCATTGGCTTCACCAAGTTGTTCCAAGAGTGTAACGAAGTGCTTCTTGGATTTACCCTTGAGTTTACTCATAAAAGACTCAAATTCATTCTCCTCCACATTAGACCCCTCATGTTCATCAATGCAATCCGTCAAACAAGGATTATTAATGATGGTAGTTTTGATGTTGGGGGTTACCTTGTTGGTGGCTTTATCCATGAGGCACTTGGCGGTGATGTTCTCATTGGATGAGTCGAAGAGAGACACCCGTGGAGTTGTCGCAATGGCAACGGAGGCCATGGCAACTGAAAGGATCGAGAAGAAGTGTCTAGAGGGGGTGAATAGACTCTTAGCAAGAAAAGTTGCAGTTTTTAAATTCTTTAAGTTGAAGTGGAGTTTTAGCACAAGTTCAAACATTCACAATACATATCAAGCAAGCATGACAAGAGTATATGAGCAGCGGAAAGTAAATCATGCAAGTTGCAAGAATGTAAAGGGATGGGATTGGAGTGTGCAAACGCAATTGGAGACACGGAGAATTTTTATCCGTGGTTCCGATAGGTGGTGCTATCGTACATCCACGTTGATGGAGACTTCAACCCACGAAGGGTAACGGTTGCGCGAGTCCACGGAGGGCTCCACCCATGAAGTGTCCACGAAGAAGCAACCTTGTCTATCCCACCATGGCCATCGCCCACGAAGGACTTGCCTCACTAGGGTAGATCTTCACGAAGTAGGCGATCTCCTTGCCCGTACAAACTCCTTGGTTCAACTCCACAATCTTGACGGAGGCTCCCAAGTGACACCTAACCAATCTAGGAGACACCACTCTCCAAGAGGTAATAGATGGTGTGTTGATGATGAACTCCTTGCTCTTGTGCTTCAAATGATAGTCTCCCCAACACTCAGCTCTCTCTCATAGGATTAGATTTGGTAGAAAGAAGATTTGAGTGGAAAGCAACTTGGGGAAGGCTAGAGATCAAGATTTATGTGGTTGGAATGGAATATCTTGACCTCAACACAAGTGTAGATGGTTCTCTCTCAGAAAATGTATGTTGGAAGTGTAGGCATGTTCTGATGGCTCTCTCCATGAATGAAGAGTGGGTGGAGGGGTATATATAGCCTCCACACAAAATCTAACCGTTACACAAAAATCACCAAACTCGGTGGGACCGAATTAGAAAACTCGGTCGGACCGATTTGGTTCATAATGTGACCGTTAGGCATTTTGGTGGGACCGACATGATCAACTCGGTGGGACCGATGTGCTAGGGTTAGGGTAAAGCCTTATCTCGGTTGGACCGATTACACAAACACGGTGGGACCGATTTGGGTAATAAGCACAACAGAGAGTTGGCCAAGCAAACTCGGTGGTACCGATTTCATATTTCGGTGAGACCGAAATTAATGCAATAGGCAACAGAGAGTTTGCAAGCCCATCTCGGTGAGACCGAGATCCCATCGGTGAGACCAAATTTATTAGGGTTTCTGACAGTGGCTATGTCAAGTGAACTCGGTGGCGCCGGATAGAAAGTTTCGGTGGGGCCGAGTTTGACTTTTGGTTTTGGGACATATGTGGATGCGAGAAAGTGGTTGAGGGCTTTGGAGCATATCACTAAGCACTTTGAGCAAGCAAGCCATTAAGCAACACCTCATCCCCTCTTAATAGTATTGGCTTTCCTATGGACTAAATGTGATCTTGGATCACTAAAATGAAAAGTGTAGAGTCTTGAGCTTTGAGCTTGAGCCAATCCTTTGTCCTTATCATCTTAAAGGGGTTCCACATCCTCTTGTCCATGCCACTCCACTGTTGAACTTATCTGAAGCATACTAGATGAAAGCATTAGTCCAACAAGAGATATGTTGACATTAATTACCAAAATCACCCAGGGAGCACTTGTGCTTTCAATCTCCCCCTTTTTGGTAATTGATGACAACATACATCAAAGCTTTAGATAAAGATATAGAGAATAACAAGCAAAGCTTTGTAAGGACATGTAACATGCATAGGCTCCCCCTACATGTATGCAATCATGTAAATATGAAATATAAGAGCATGTGAGTGCATAAGCATGACAGAGTAAGCAATGTGTTACATGTATCTTGGTTGTATGCATCAGAGCAAATGGTGTGAATATGGGAAATGTACCTCCATGCTCATGAGTCCCTCTTGCAAACAGTATGTACATCAGCAAGATATCCAAATGCACATGAGTGTGATGCATATACTTACCTTGTGGTCTTGAGTTGGCTTAGAAAGGGATGAACATGAGTAAACAAGGTTAGATAACACAGATACATCTACTAGCCAGAGCAAACAAAAGGAACCACAAGAGTACCAAGATTGGGATGACATGTAGAGTGTGAGCACTAGATACTTAGATATAGACATGTCCACAAAGGTAAAGATATGCAATGAATTCAAAGATCTTCTTCCCTTAGATGTCTTGCTCCCCCTGAATCTTATATGGGATACTAGGAGAAGATAGGGAACAGAAAATCAGAGCAAAGAAAATACACAAACAACATGAACATGTCTTTCCCCTCTAAAGACACGTGACTTCTCTCCTCTTGAACACCAGGCATCTGGGGTATCTTCTCTCCCCCTGTTTGAAATTAAGCTTTGATGTGAACTCTCTCTCCCCCTTTGACATTAATTTCCAAGAAGGAATCCTCTGGAGTGTGAGTCAAAATAGGTTTGGTCCTTGAGTCACAGAGCAAAGCAGCGTATAAAATGTGATGCTGGTAGAGGACAAGAATCATTGAGTGGAGCTGGAGCAAAAAGGAATGCAGGATCAAGTGGCAAGTTGTTTTGTCTGCAGTGAAATCGGTGGCACCGAGTTGTATGCTTCGGTTGCACCGAAAGGATTCGGTTGGACCGAAAGCAACAGATCGGTGTGACCGAGTTCATCATAGAGAAAACACTTGTCACCTCAGATCACTAGGCAAATAAGATCTCACAAAGATTTACAGGGAATTAAATGAAGAATTTGCAAGGAATTGGATGCAGGGAATGCAGAACAACAGAGAAAAGAAAATCTAGATGAAGTTTTTTTTTTGATAAAAGGGAATAAATATGCAAAGGGCAAAATGCAAAAACTCAAAGAAACACCAGAGAACTTCATCTAGAATTGGGCGGTGACAAAGTCACCTATGTTAGAGTATATTGACTAAGGAGTCAAGTGAGAACACTTGATCATAAGTCATACTCATCATTTAAGCTCAAAATGGGTTTACCATTTTTCGTTTAAGCATTTGATGTATTCACATCTTGTTGAGTTGCTTTGATCCATGACTTGGAGTAAAGCTTCTCTAAGATGGAATGACATACCTTGGGTGGTGGTGTTGATCTTGATCATGTAGTTGAACTTGTGTGGGGTGCTCAAGGTTGATGTAGCTCATCAAGAGTTGGGAGCACCAGTTGTAATTTGAGTTCATCTACCTACATGGGTTAGTCCTACAAGGAATAGCACTTGTGTATCCAAAATGACAATCATGAAACTTGATACCAAATAAAATTTGATATATAGAATTTGTCAAAGGATATGTTGAAGGGTTTCGTGCTTCCTTGTCATCAACCACCGTATTGTAGCGACTTGGTGATGTAGAGATTGCTCAAGATGTGAGTGAATTGCAATCTCGTGTATTTAGATTCATCCAAGTACCTACAAGGGCTAGATACCATGCAAGGGTGCAAAGACATATGAATAGCATCATGAAGGAAATATCAAGGATTAGTCATAGGATCATGCCTTGCATGTATCCAAATGGAGTTCCTACTCCAAGTTTGAAGCATCAATGATGTTCAATTCTCCTCTCAACCGGCAAAAGATTTTCTCATCAAGCGGTTTGGTGAATATATCTGCCAATTGCTTATCGGTACGAACATGCTTAAGATCAATATCCCCTTTAGCAACATGATCTCGAATGAAATGATGAGGAACTTCAATATGCTTAGTCCGGGAATGTTGCACGGGATTATGAGCAATCTTAATGGCACTTTCATTGTCACAAAACAAAGGAACATGTTTCACATATATCCCATAATCTTTAAGAGTTTGGGTCATCCAAAGTAATTGAGCACAACATGAACCGACGGCAATGTATTCCGCTTCGGCGGTGGATAAGGATACCGAGTTTTGTTTCTTGGAAGATCAAGACACAAGAGATCTACCCAGAAATTGACAAGTACCTGAAGTGGACTTTCTATCAACCTTGTCTCCGGCATAGTCCGAGTCGGAATAGCCAACAAGATCAAAAGAGGACCTCTTAGGATACCAAATGCCAAAGTTTGGTGTATGTATTAAGTATCTCACTATCCTTTTCACAGCCTTAAGATGACATTCTTTGGGGTCCGCTTGATATCGTGCACACATGCACACGCTTAGCATAATATTGGGACGAGAGGCACATAGATATAACAATGATCCAATCATAGAGCGATAAACCTTTTGATCAACTGGTTTACCATCCTTAGTCAAGTCAAGATGTCCACTAGTAGGCATGGGAGTTTTCATACCTTTGCTTTCTTGCATGTTGAACTTCTTGAATAAGTCCTTGGTGTACCTTGTTTGAGAAACAAAGGTGCCTTCCTTAGTTTGCTTGATTTGCAAACCAAGAAAGAACTTGAGTTCACTCATCATAGACATCTCAAACTTCTTTGACATTAGCATTCCAAACTTTTCACTAAAATGAGGGTTAGTTGAACCAAATATGATATCATCAACATAAATTTGGCATACAAATAATTCACCATTAACCCTTTTAGTGAAAAGAGTAGAATCTATCTTTCCAATCTCAAAGCCTTTTTCAATAAGGAACTTGGTCAAGCATTTATACCACGCTCTAGGAGCTTGCTTAAGACCATAAAGGGCTTTGTGAAGTTTGTAAACATGATCGGGTTTCTTGGGATTTACAAAGCTGGGAGGTTGTTTAACGTAAACTTCCTCCTCAATTTCACCATTTAGAAAAGCACTTTTAATGTCCATTTGGTATAAAGTGATATCATGGTGATTAGCATAGGCAAGTAAGATGCGGATGGACTCAAGTCTAGCAACGGGGGCATATGTCTCACCATAGTCCATACCTTCGACTTGAGTGTAGCCTTGGGCGACTAGACGAGCTTTGTTGCGGACGACTTGACCATCTTCATCTTCCTTGTTGTGAAACACCCATTTGGTACCGATGATGTTATGGTTGTTGTCGGGCTTCTCGACCAATGTCCATACTTGATTTCTCTCAAAGTTGTGTAGCTCTTCATGCATGGCATTTATCCAATCCGGATCTTCCAATGCTTCTTCAACCTTCATAGGTTCAATGCTAGAGATGAATGAATAATGTTCACAAAAGTTGGCCAAACGAGATTTAGAGCGAGTGATTCTCCCGGTTCGAATGTCATTGTAGATTTGCTCGACGGGATGGTCTCTGGCGACTCTTGCTCTAACTCGTGAGAGCTTTTGCTTGGGTCGGGGTGGAACATCTTCTTCATCATCTGCTTCTTCTTCTTGGCCTTCTTCATTGTTGGTGTTGTCGTTCTCTTGTCGCGGTGGAGAAGGAGGTTGTTGATTTTCATCTTGGTGTACTTCCTCGTTTTCTTCGTCTTGGTGTGTCCCACTTGTGGATGCTTCCGTATCAACTCTTGGTTCACCTTGTCGTGAGGTAGAAGCTTCCACTTGGACGGACGAGGTACTCTCCTTCACCTCCGTTGGACGAATCTTGCCAATAGACAAGTCTTGGATTACTTCCGAAGGATCTTTATCTCCTACATCAATTGGCAATTGCTCTACTTGCGAGCCGTTAGATTCATCAAACTTCACATCTACCGTCTCTTCAACCTTTCAGGTGAAACTGTTGTAGACACGGTAAGTGTGAGAGTTTGAGCCATAACCAAGTAGGAAACCCTCATGAGATTTAGGAGCAAATTTAGAACGATGTTGCTTATCAAGAATGTAATACTTTGAGCCGAATACCCGAAAGTATCCAACTTGGGGTTTGTTACCGGTAAGAAGCTCGTATGCCGTCTTGCCGAGTAGCTTGTGAAGATACAAGCGATTTGTTGCATGACAAGCCGTCTCAACCGCTTCCGCCCAAAAGTGTTTTGGAGTCTTGTACTCATCAAGCGTCGTTCTTGCCATCTCAATAAGAGTCTGGTTCTTCCTCTCAACAACTCCATTTTGTTGAGGTGTGTACGTAGCTGAGAACACGTGTGAAATCCCTTCTTCGTCAAGAAAGGTATCCACATTTGCGTTCTTGAACTCCGTTCCGTTGTCGCACTGAACCTTTTTGATCTTCACTTCAAATTGGTTTTGGGCCTTCCTAGCAAAAAATTTGAAGATCTTTTGGACCTGCGATTTATCATCAAGAAAGAACACCCACGTAAATCTTGAAAAATCATCAACTATGACTAGACCAAATGATTTACCACCGAGACTCTTGTAGGCATTGGGACCAAAGAGATCCATATGAAGTAGCTCGAGCGGTCTTCTTGTGGTCATAATGTTCTTCACGGGGTGGCTTCCTCCAACTTGTTTTCCTGCTTGACAAGCACTACAAAGTCTATCCTTGTCAAATATAACATCTTTTACTCCAAGGATATGATCACCCTTAATAAGCTTATCAAGATTTCGCATGACCACATGACCTAACCTTCTATGCCACAACCAGCCTTTTGAGGATTGAGCAATTAAGCAAGTTCTAGGTTGAGCCTTTTTAGTGAAATCAACAATGTAAAGATCACCTCTACAGATATCGGTAAAGACCATTTTATGATTATCTCTACGAAACACTTGGCAATCTACTTCAGTAAATAGGACGTTGAAACCAAAGTTAGCAAGTCTAGATACGGAAAGTAAATTGTAGCCAAGCGATTCAACGAGCATAACATTTTGTATGGAGCTGTCATGTAAGATGGCCACCTTACCAAGGCCAACCACCTTACCCTTTGAGTTATCACCGAAAGTGACGTACTTTCGAGGGCCGTCGTTTTCAGCAAGCTCGCGAAACATATCTTTGTCTCCGGTCATATGATCAATACATCCACTATCAAGGACCCATTCCTTTCCTCCAGCCATGTAGCCGCGAAGATTTGCCATAAGCCCAAAGTGTCTCATAGCATCATCAAGATCATAGTCACTATCATCATCCTCATCATAGTATCCATGTTCCATATTGTCTTGTGATTGATCAACTCCTAGAGAGGGTAATTCATTAGAAGTATGACCGTAACAATGTTCATCTCTATGAATTCTAATGACTTCGGAGTGATAAACCACTTGAGTTGTTCTTGTTGAAGTTGGGCCTTGTGTTCTTCTTGCTCCAAAATTGCCTTGAAGCAAGAGCCATGTGTTCATGATAAGCATACTTTGTATCTTTGGGATTGCTCTCCTCTTCTTCCTCTTCGTCCTCTTCTTCCACACTAACCTTGGCCTTCAAGGCAAGATTGGGCTTCTTTGCTCTTTGAGAACATAACACCGCATTGTCGGCGGTCTTGTCCAAGATACTCATTGCCACAAACTCATCCAACACTTCACTTGAGGACAAGGTGTGGAAATCCGGCCTTTGATGAATGACGGAGGACATGGCCTTGTGGTAAGGCATCATGGCCTTGAGGAATTTGCGCTTGATCCAATTGTCATCTGTATCCTTGCTCCCATGATCTCGGAGTGAGACCGCGAGAGTAGTTAATCTCCGATAAAGCTCACGAGATTCTTCATCTTATTTCATTGCAAACTCATCGGCTTCATCTTGCACCACTTCATAGTTGGAGCGTTGAATGCTTGCGCTTCCCCTGTAGAGGGACACAACATGGCGCCATGCATCCTTAGCCATGGTGAAGGGCCGGAGATGAGCAAGATCTTCGGGTGGAATTGCATCTTGGATGATGAAGAGAGCATTCTCATTGAATTGATTATCCGCGGCTTCTCTAGGGGTGAAGTTGCATCGGTCATGTGGATAAAAACCTTCTTCAATGATTCTCCAAAGATTAGTATTAACATGGTTTAAATGACGCTTAAAGCGATAAACCCAAGAATCAAAGTCCTCATTTTTCACAATCTTAGGGGGAGGACCGACATGATTCAAATGAGTGGAAGGAATCGGTCCACCATAAGTAAGCGGAGGTTCCACATGGGCAAAGATGTCGTTGCCATTTTTACTACTAGATGAAGGAGCCTTTTCACTAGTAGCTTCCCCCTTGTCGGAGTTAGCATCCGTCACCTTGTTAGTGGGATCACCCACTTTCATCGATGTGGTGGATAATTTAAGCCCTTCTAAGAATTTGTTAAACATGCTTTCAACCTCGGTCGTCATGGAGGTTTTCAATGTGTCCAAAGCCACATTGAATTCCTCACAAGAGACCGCGGTTCCCCCATCTGCCGTAGACGAGACCAGATTCACACCGGAGAGCTCCTCCCCATCGTCTACGGTGTCAACCATACTCTTCGGACGGCAAAGTCCTTAATAAAGAGACGAGGCTCTGATACCAATTGAAAGGATCGATATAGTTGACTAGAGGGGGGTGAATAGGCAACTAACAATTTTTAGCTTTTCTTTACCAAATTAAACTTTGCATCAAAGTAGGTTGTCTAGATATGCAACTAGGTGAGAAACCTATATGATGCAACAACAACAAGCACACAAGCAAGCAAGGGATATAAAGCAAATAAGCTTGCACAAGTAAAGGCACGAGATAACCAAGAGTGGACTCGGTGAAGACGAGGATGTGTTACCGAAGTTCCTTCCTTTTGAGGGGAAGTACGTCTCCGTTGGAGCGGTTGGAGGCACAATGCTCCCCAAGAAGCCACTAGGGCCACCGTATTCTCCTCATGCCCTCACACAATGTGAGATGCTGTGATTCCACTATTGGTGCCCTTGAAGGCGGCAACCGGACCTTTACAAACAAGGTTGGGGATCTCTCCACAACTTAATTGGAGGCTCCCAACAAAACCTCGGAGCTTCACCACAATGGAATGTGGCTCCGAAGTGACCTCTTCCGTCTAGGGCGCCCAAGCACCCAAGAGTAACAAAAACCACACAAGAAAGTATGGGGGAATCAAATATCCTTTGGTGGAAGTGTAGATCTAGGTCTCCTCCTTCAATCCCTAGCAAATCAACGAGTTTGAGTGGCTAGAGAGAGAGAGATCGGGGAAGAGAGCTTTAATGGCAGTAATGGACGAGAGAGAGAGGCAAGAGGTAGGTGGGAGGTAGGAGAAGCACCTCCTTAATTAGGCCCCCCACAGATCCAACCGTTATGTGTAGAAACGCATAGGAGCGGTACTTCTGCAATAGACACCGGTACAACCGGTGAATGCGGGAAACCCCTGCTAGGGCACCAGGGCGGTACTTTCGGAGGCGCACCCGGTAGTACCGGTTTATCGGAATAAACCGGAACTACCGCACAACCACCGCTCAATGATACGTCTCCAACGTATCTATAATTTTTGATTGTTCCATGCTATTATATTATCTGTTTTGGATGTTTAATGGGCTTTACTAAGCACTTTTATATTATTTTTGGGACTAACCTATTAACTGAAGGCCCAGTGCAAATTGCTGTTTTTTTTGCCTATTTCGGTGTTTCGCAGAAAAGGAATATCAAACGGAATCCAAATGGAATGAAACCTTCGGGAGAGTTATTTTTGGAACAAACGTGATCCAGGGGACTTGGAGTGGACGCCAAGAAAGAAGCGAGGAAGCCATGAGGTAGGGAGGCGCGCCCCCACCCTTGTGGGCCCCTCGCAGCTCCACCGACCTACTTCTTCCTCCTATATATACCCATATACCCCAAAAACATCCAGGAGCACCACGAAACCCTATTTCCACCACCGCAACCTTCTGTACCCGTGAGATCCCATCTTGGGGCCTTTTCCGGCGCTCCGCCGGAGGGGGAATCGATCATGGAGGGCTTCTACATCAACACCATGGCCTCTCCGATGATGTGTGAGTAGTTTACTACAGACCTTCGGGTCCATAGTTATTAGCTAGATGGCTTCTTCTCTCTTTTTGGATCTCAATACAAAGTTCTCCTCGATTCTCTTGGAGATCTATTCGATGTACTTCTTTTTGCGGTGTGTTTGTCGAGATCCGATGAATTGTGGGTTTATGATCAAGATTATCTATGAACAATATTTGAATCTCCTCTGAATTCTTTATGTATGATTTGTTATCTTTGCAAGTCTCTTCAAATTATCAGTTTGGTTTGGCCTACTAGATTGATCTTTCTTGCAATGGGAGAAGTGCTTAGCTTTGGGTTCAATCTTGCGGTGTCCTTTCCCAGTGACAGCAGGGGCAGCAAGGCACGTATTGTATTGTTGCCGTCGAGGATAAAAAGATGGGGTTTATATCATATTGCTTGAGTTTATCTGTCTACATCATGTCATCTTGCCTAATGTGTTACTCTGTTCTTATGAACTTAATACTCTAGATGCATGTTGGATAGCGGTCGATGTGTGGAGTAATAGTAGTAGATGAAGAATCGTTTCGGTCTACTTGTCGCGGACGTGATGCCTATATACATGATCATGCCTAGATATTCTCATAACTATGCACTTTTCTATCAATTGCTCGACAGTAATTTGTTCACCCACCGTAATACTTATGCTATCTTGAGAGAAGCCACTAGTCAAACCTATGGCCCCCGGGTCTACTTTCCATCATACAAGTTTCCAATCTATTTTATTTTGCAATCTTTACTTTTCAATCTATATCATAAAAATACCAAAAATATTTATCTTATTATCTCTATCAGATCTCACTTTTGCAAGTGGCTGTGAAGGGATTGACAACCCCTTTATCGCGTTGGTTGCAAGGTTCTTATTTGTTTGTGTAGGTACGAGGCGACTTTCATGCAATCTCCTACTGGATTGATACCTTGGTTCTCAAAAACTGAGGGAAATACTTACGCTACTTTGCTGCATCACCCTTTCCTCTTCAAGGGAAAACCAATGCAGTGCTCAAGAGGTAGCACTCAACTACCGGGCCACTTACAAAAAGTAAACCCCTCAGGCCGGTAGTTGGAGCGGAGGTTGGGCCGGAACTACCGCTGGGCCAGCAGTCCCTGGGTGGTGGGGTCCAAGGCGGTACTACCGCCCTGAACACCGGTAGTACCGGTTTGTCAAGACAAACCGGAACTACCGTTCCACCACCGGTCTATCACCGTACCCGGTACAGAAGGGAGTCACCCCTGAGCGGTACTTGGAGCGGTGGTGAGACCGGAACTACCGGCCAGCGGTACTACCGCTCAAGGGAGCGGTACTACCGCCATGGACAGAACTGCACAGGACAGAGGATGGGGAACCTCTCTCTCCTCGAACGGAGGGTATATGGTGGGTGCAAAGAATGTGTACGTGAAGTGATTCACCCAATACCTTTCGATGATGATTCCCTCTTAATAGTATGGATATCCTACGACCAAAGGAATAAAAACGTCGGAAACTCCGTCTTCGATCTTTTCCGCATACAGGGAAATCCTAACCGTCTTGCGCCACACAATGTGTACCTGAGAAAACTATGGCGCACGATTAGTCCATACGTGTGTTGTCATCATCACCAAAACCCTAAGGCAGAAGATGCCCTTACATTCGGTCAATAACCAATAGCGGAACCTGGATGCTCATATTAGTTCCTACATATTCTACGAAGATCTTTATCGGTCAAACCGCATAACAACATACGTTGTTCCCTTTGTCATCGGTATGTTACTTGCCCGAGATTTGATTGTCGGTATCATCATACCTAGTTCAATCTCGTTACCGGCAAGTCTCTTTACTCGTTCCGTAATGCATCATCCCGCAACTGACTCATTAGTCACACTACTTGCAAGGCTTATAGTGATGTGCATTACCGAGAGGGCCCAGAGATACCTCTTTGATACACGAGTGACAAATCCTAATCTCGATCTATGCCAACTCAACAAACACCATCGGAGACACCTGTAGAGCATCTTTGTAATCACCCAGTTACATTGTGACGTTTGATAGCACACAAGGTGTTCCTCCTGTATTCGGGAGTTGCATAATCTCATAGTCAGAGGAACATGTATAAGTCATGATGAAAGCAATAGCAATAAAACTAAATGATCATTAATGCTAAGCTAACGGATGGGTCTTGTCCATCACATCATTCTCTAATGATGTGATCCCGTTCATCAAATGACAACACATGTCTATGGTTAGGAAACTAAACCATCTTTGATTAACAAGCTAGTCAAGTAGAGGCATACTAGGGACACTCTATTTGTCTATGTATTCACACATGTACTAAGTTTCCGGTTAATACAATTCTAGCATGAATAATAAACATTTATCATGATATAAGGAAATATAAATAACAACTTTATTATTGCCTCTAGGGCATATTTCCTTCAGTCTCCCACTTGCACTAGAGTCAATAATCTAGATTACATAGTAATGATTCTAACACCCATGGAGTCTTGGTGCTGATCATATTTTGCTCGTGAGAGAGGCTTAGTCAATGGGTCTGCAACATTCAGATCCGTATGTATCTTGCAAATATCTATGTCTCCCTCCTTGACTTGATCGCGGATGGAATTGAAGCGTCTCTTGATGTGTTTGGTTCTCTTGTGAAATCTGGATTCCTTCACTAAGGCAATTTCTCAAGTATTGTCACAAAAGATTTTCATTGGACATGATGCACTAGGTATGACACCTAGATCGTATATGAACTCCTTCATTTGCTGCTTCCGAAGCAACTATGTACTCCGCTTCACATGTAGATCCCTCCATGACGCTCTGCTTGGAACTGCACCAACTGACAACTCCACCATTCAATATAAATACATATCCAGTTTGTGACTTAGAGTCATCCAGATCAGTGTCAAAGCTTGCATCGACATAACCATTTACGACGAGCTCTTTGTCACCTCCATAAACGAGAAACATATCCTTAGTGCTTTTTAGGTATTTCAGGATGTTCTTGACCGCTGTCCAGTGATCCACTCATGGATTACTTTGGTACCTCCCTGCTAAACTTATAGCAAGGCACACATCAGGTCTGGTACACTGCATTGCATACATGATAGAACCTATGGTTGAGGCATAGGGAATGACTTTCATTTTCTCACTATCTTCTGCAGTGGTCGGGCATTGAGTCTAACTCAACTTCACACATTGTAACACAGGCAAGAGCCCTTTATTTGACTGATCCATTTTGAACTCCTTCAAAACTTTATCAAGGTATGTGCTTTGTGAAAGTCCAATTAAGCGTCTTGATCTATCTCTATAGATCTTGATGCCCAATATATAATCAGCTTCACCGAGGTCTTTCATTGAAAAATTCTAATTCAAGTATCCTTTTATGCTATTCAGAAATTCAGTATCATTTTCGATTAACAATATGTCATCCACATATAATATCAGAAATGCTACAGAGCTCCCACTCACTTTCTTGTAAATACAGGCTTCTCCAAAAGTCTGTATAAAACCATATTCTTTGATCACACTATCAAAGCGTATATTCCAACTCCGAGAGGCTTGCACCAGTCCATAAATGGATCGCTGGAGCTTGCATACTTTGTTAGCACCTTTTGGATCGACAAAACCTTCTGGTTTCATCATATACAACTCTTCTCTAAGATATCCATTAAGGAATGCAGTTTTGACATCCATTTGCCAAATTTCATAATCATAAAATGCGGCAATTGCTAACATGATTCGGACAGACTTAAGCATCGCTACGGGTGAGAAGGTCTCGTCGTAGTCAACTCCTTGAACTTGTCGAAAAGCTTTCACAACAAGTCGAGCTTTGTAGATAGTAACATTATCGTCAGTGTCAGTCTTCTTCTGGAAAATCCATTTATTCTCTATGGCTTCCCGATCATCGGGCAAGTCAACCAAAGTCCACAGTTTGTTCTCATACATGGATCCCATCTCAGATTTCATGGCCTCAAGCCATTTCGCGGAATCTGGGCTCATCATCGCTTCCTCATAGTTCGTAGGTTCGTCATGGTCAAGTAACATGACCTCCAGAACAGGATTACCATACCACTCTGGTGCGGATCTTACTCCGGTTGACCTACGAGGTTCGGTAGTAACTTGATATGAATTTTCATGATCATCATCATTAGCTTCCTCACTAATTGGTGTAGGAATCACTGGAACTGATTTCCGTGATGTACTACTTCCCAATTCGGGAGCAGGTACAATTACCTCATCAAGTTCTACTTTCCTCCCACTCACTTCTTTCGAGAGAAACTCCTTCTCTAGAAAGGATCCATTCTTAGCAACGAATATCTTGCCTTCAGATCTGTGATAGAAGGTGTACCCAACAGTCTCCTTTGGGTATCCTATGAAGACACATTTCTCCAATTTGGGTTCGAGCTTATCAGGTTGAAGCTTTTTCACATAAGCATCGCAGCCCCAAACTTAAAGAAACGACAACTTGGGTTTCTTGGCAAACCACAGTTCATATGGTGTCGTCTCAACGGATTTAGATGGTGCCCTATTTAACGTGAATGCAGCCGTCTCTAAAGCATAAACCCAAAACGATAGCGGTAAATCAGTAAGAGATATCATAGATCGCACCCATATCTAATAAAGTGCGGTTACAATGTTCGGACACACCATTACGCTGTGTTGTTCCAGGTGGCATGAGTTGCGAAACTATTCCGCATTGTTTCAAACGAAGACCAAACTCATAACTCAAATATTCACCTCCACGATCAGATCATAGAAACTTTATTTTCTTGTTACGATGATTTTCCACTTCACTCTGAAATTCTTTGAACTTTTCAAATGTTCCAGACTTATGTTTCATCAAGTAGATATACCCATATCTGCTGAAATCATCTGTGAAGGTTAGAAAATAACGATACCCGCCGCGAGCCTCAACACTCATCGGACCGCATACATCAGTATATATTATTTCCAACAAGTCTGTTGCTTGCTCCATTGTTCCGGAGAACGGAGTCTTAGTCATCTTGCCCATGAGGCATGGTTCGCAAGCATCAAGTGATACATAATCAAGTGATTCCAAAAGTCCATCAACATGGAGTTTCTTCATGCACTTTACACCAATATGACCTAAATGGCAGTGCCACAAATAAGTTGCACTATCATTATTAACCTTGCATCTTTTGGTTTCAATATTATGAATATGTGTATCACTACAATCGAGATTCAATAAAAATAGACCACTCATCAAGGGTGCATGACCATAAAAGATATTACTCATATAAATAAAACAACCATTATTCTCTGATTTAAATGAATAACCGTCTCGCATCAAACAAGATCCAGATATAACGTTCATGCTTAACGCTGGCACCAAATAACAATTATTCAGGTCTAAAACTAATCCCGAAGGTAGATGTAGAGGTAGAGTGCCGACGGCGATCACATCGACTTTGGAACCATTTCCCACGCGCATCGTCACCTCGTCCTTAGCCAATCTTCGCTTAATCCGTAGCCCCTGTTTCGAGTTGCAAATATGAGCAACAGAACCAGTATCAAATACTCAGGCGCTAATACGAGCATTAGTAAGGTACACATCAATAACATGTATATCAAATATACCTTTCACTTTGCCATCCTTCTTATCCGCCAAATACTTGGGGCAGTTCCGCTTCCAGTGACCAGTCCCTTTGCAGTAGAAGCACTCAGTCTCAGGCTTAGGTCCAGACTTGGGCTTCTTCACTTGAGCAGCAACTTGCTTGCCGTTCTTCTTGAAGTTCCCCTTCTTCCCTTTGCCGTTTTTCTTGAAACTAGTGGTCTTGTTAACCATCAACACTTGATGCTCCTTCTTGATTTCTACCTCCGCAGCCTTTAGCATGGCGAAGAGCTCGAAAATTGTCTTATCCATCCCTTGCATATTATAGTTCATCACAAAGCTTTTGTAGCTTGGTGGCAGTGATTGAAGAACTCTGTCAATGACACCATAATCAGGAAGATTAACTGCCAGTTGAGTCAAGTGGTTGTGGTACCCAGACATTCTGAGTATATGTTCACTCACAGAACTATTCTCCTCCATCTTGCAGCTGTAGAACTTATTGGAGACTTCATATCTCTCAATCCGGGCATTTGCTTGAAATATTAACTTCAACTCCTGGAACATCTCATATGCTCCATGACGTTCAAAACGTCGTTGAAGTCCCAGTTCTAAGCCGTAAAGCATGGCACACTGAACTATCGAGTAGTCATCAGCTTTGCTCTGCCAGACATTCATAATGTTCGAAGTTGCTCCTGCAGCGGGTCTTGCACCTAGCGGTGCTTCCAGGACGTAATTCTTCTGTGCAGCAATGAGGATAATCCTCAAGTTACGGACTCAGTCCGTGTAGTTGCTACCATCATCTTTCAACTTAGCTTTCTCTAGGAATGCATTAAAATTCAAGGGAACGGTAGCACGGGCCATTGATCTACAACAACATAGACATGCAAAATACTATCAGGTACTAAGTTCATGATAAATTAAAGTTCAATTAATCAAATTACTTAAGAACTCCCACTTAGATAGACATCCCTCTAGTCATATAAATGATCACGTGATCCAAATCAACTAAACCATGTCCGATCATCACGTGAGATGGAGTAGTTTTCAATGGTGAACATCACTATGTTGATCATATCTACTATATGATTCACGTTCGAACTTTCGGTCTCAGTGTTCCGAGGCCATATTTGCATATGCTAGGCTCGTCAAGTTTAACCCGAGTATTATGCGTGTGCAAAACTGGCTTGCACCCATTGTATGTGAACGTAGAGCTTATCACACCCGATCATCACGTGGTGTCTCGGCACGACGAACTGTAGCAACAGTGCATACTCAGGGAGAACACTTATACCTTGAAATTTAGTGAGAGATCATCTTATAATGCTACCGCCGTACTAAGCAAAATAAGATGCATAAAAGATAAACATCACATGCAATCAAAATAAGTGATATGATATGGCCATCATCATCTTGTGCCTTTGATCTCCATCTCCAAAGCACCGTCATGATCACCATCGTCACCGGCTTGACACCTTGATCTCCATCGTAGCATCGTTGTCGTCTCGCCAACTATTGCTTCTACGACTATCGCTACCGCTTAGTGATAAAGTAAAGCAATTACATGGCGATTGCATTTCATACAATAAAGGGACAACCATAAGGCTCCTGCCAGTTGCCGACTTTTACAAAACATGATCATCTCATACAACAATTTATATCTCATCACGTCTTGACCATATCACATCACAACAAGCCCTGCAAAAACAACTTAGACGTCCTCTACTTTGTTGTTGCAAGTTTTACGTGGCTGCTACGGGCTTCTAGCAAGAACCGTTCTTACCTACGCATCAAAACCACAACGATTTTTCGTCCAGTGTGCTGTTTTAACCTTCAACAAGGACCGGGCGTAGTCAAACTCGATTCAACTAAAGTCGGAGAAACTGACACCTGCTAGCCACCTGTGTGCGAAGCACGTCGGTAGAACCAGTCTCATGAACGCGGTCATGTAATGTCGGTCCGGGCCGCTTCATCCAACAATATAGCTGAATCAAAGTAAGACGTTGCTGGTAAGCAGTATGACTATTATCGCCCACGACTCATTGTGTTCTACTCGTGCATATAACATCTACGCATAGACCTGACTCGGATGCCACTGTTGGGGAACGTAGTATTTCAAAAAAATTCCTACGATCACGCAAGATCTATCTAGGAGAAGCATAGCAACGATCAGGGAGAGTGTGTCCATGTACCCTCCTAGACCAAAAGCGGAAGCGTTTAGTAACCCGGTTGATGTAGTCGAATGTCTTCGCGATCCAACCGATCCAAGCACCGAACGTACGACACCTCCGCGTTCAGCACATGTTCAGCTCGATGACGTCCCTTGAGCTCTTGATCCAGTTGAGGATAAGGGAGAGTTCCGTCAGAACGACGGCGTGGTAACGGTGATGATGATGTTACCGGCGCAGGGCTTCGCCTAAGCACTACGACGATATGACCGAGGTGTGTAACTGTGGAGGGGGACACCGCACACGGCTAAGACAATTGATCTTGTGTGTTCTAGGGTGCCCCCTGCCCCCGTATATAAAGGAGGGGAGGGGGAGGCCGGCCGGCCCCTGTAGGGCGTGCCAAGGAGAGGAGACCTACTAGGACTCCAAGTCCTAGTAGAATTCCACTTGGTGGAAGGGGAAGGAGGAAGGGAGAGGGGGAAGAGAAGGAAAGGGGGGCGCCGCCCCTTCCCCTAGTCTAATTCAGACCCAAGGGGGGGAGGGCACTGTGGCCCTTCTCTCGCCCCACTAAGGCCCATGAAGGCCCATTAGTTCCCCCGGGGGGTTCCGATAACCCTCCGGCACTCCGATAGTTATTCGGTACCTCTCAGAACTCATCCGGTGTCTGAATAACATCGTCCAATATATCAATCTTTATGTCTCGACCATTTCGAGACTCCTCGTCATGTCCGTGATCTCATCCAGGACTCCGAACAAACTTTGTTCATCAAATCACATATAACTCATAATACAAATCGTCATCGAACGTTAAGCGTGCGGACCCTACAGGTTCGAGAATTATGTAGACATGACCGAGACACATCTCCGGTCAATAACCAATAGTGGAACCTGGATGCTGATATTAGTTCCTACATATTCTACGAAGATCTTTATCGGTCAAACCGCATAACAACATACATTGTTCCCTTTGTCATCGGTATGTTACTTGCCCGAGATTCGATCGTCGGTATCATCATACCTAGTTCAATCTCGTTACCGTCAAGTCTCTTTACTCGTTCCGTAATGCATCATCCCGCAACTAACTCATTAGTCACACTACTTGCAAGGCTTATAGTGATGTGCATTGCCGAGAGGGCCCAGAGATACCTCTCTGATACACGAAGTGACAAATCCTAATTTCGACATATGCCAACTCAACAAACACCATTGGAGACACCTGTAGAGCATCTTTATAATCACCCAGTTAGGTTGTGATGTTTGATAGCACACAAGGTGTTCCTCCGGTATTCGGGAGTTGCATAATCTCATAGTCAGAGGAACATGTATAAGTCATGATGAAAGCAATAGCAATAAAACTAAACGATCATTAATGCTAAGCTAACATATGGGTCTTGTCCATCACACCATTCTCTAATGATGTGAACCCGTTCATCAAATGACAACACATGTCTATGGTTAGGAAACTAAGCCATCTTTGATTAACGAGCTAGTCAAGTAGAGGCATACTAGGGACACTCTGTTTGTCTATGTATTCACACATGTACTAAGTTTCTGGTTAATACAATTCTAGAATGAATAATAAACATTTATCATGATATAGAAAAATATAAATAACAACTTTATTATTGCCTCTAGGGCATATTTCCTTCAACTCATTAGTCACTTTGCTCGCAAGGCTTCTTCTGATGTGTATTACCGAGAGGGCCTAGAGATACCTCTCCGATACTCGGAGCGACAAATCCTAATCTCGATCTATGCCAACTCAATAAACACCTTCGGAGATACCTGTAGAGCATCTTTATGATCGCCTAGTTACGTTGTGACGTTTGATAGCATACAAGGTATTCCTCCGGTATCCGGGAGTTGCATAATATCATAGTCAAAGGAATATGTATTTGACATGAAGAAAGCAACAACAATGTATTTAAGTTTCCGGTCAATACAACTCTAGGGCATATTTCCATCAAGCTATACAGGTAGCGATCGAGCACGGGGTTGAGAGGTTACCTAGAGCTTGATAACAAGACAGTGGTGCAAATGATCAATGATTCACAGATGAACCTAGCTGCAATCGGGCCGTGGATTCAAGAGATAAAGTAGATGCTCAACACGCGCGTGGATTTTCGAGTTGCATGGGTTCATTGTTCTGCTAATATTGCCGTGCATAAGTTAGCAAAAGTAGGCGTAGAAGATGAGATTTGTAAGATTTGGTAAGGGACTCCCCTGGATTTTGTTTTAGATGTAATTTCAGATGATATTTTTAGCCATGTTTTTTTGAAGGGAAGCCTCAAGGCACTTTATTGCGAAATTATCAAAGTTTCATCCTTCAACACGTGGAAGAAGACTAGGTGGTTCATCATCCCATCAATACACCAACTGAATATCGTAAGCATACCTAGCTATATAGTGTGCCAAATTATTGGCTCCCCTCGAACAATGCAGGAAACGAATCAAAGATACACCGTGTGCGAGTCGGAAACAATCCACAAGAGTAGCATCATATATGGTGCCAATATATCCGAGACTTCATTGCACTCATCAATTACCTTCAAGCAGTCAGATTCAACAATGATCCTTTGAACACCCAATTTGAATCCTAGCCAGCTAAATAAAGCGGCAACATTAACCTCAAAAAAGAAAGTCTGTTGATCCTCAACCTCAAAAAAATGAAAAGAAAGTACGCTTTAGCGCGGCCCGGGCACCAACTCGCGAGTCAGGAGGATATTTGCGTCTCCACCTCTCGCAGCCGCGAAAGCCGCCGTGCCGGCCCCCAACTCCTCGATAGGCCCCAGCCTATTTTACCCTCACAAAAAACACCAAAATACCCAGAAAAGACTAGTAATAGAGGGAGAGAGCAGCGTTCTCTCGCTCTCCTATCCTCCCCTCCCCTCCGGGCCATCCCACCCCATGGCCTCCTTCCCCTCCCCCTCCATCGTCGCCGCGGCAGCGGCCGCGCCCCCGCGCCTCGCCCCGGGCCTCTCCCTCTCCGCCGCCGCGGTGCACCACTCCTCCCACGCCTTCCGCCCGCGCGCCTCCCTCGCCCTCCGCCCCTCCGCCACCGCCTCGCCGGCCAACCCCCTCCGCTGCTCGCACCGCCGCGCCGTCACGCCAAGGTGAGTACGGACGGACGAACTCACCCACGCCGCCTGCGAGGGTTCACCGGATTTGTTAGCGAATTGCTGATTCGCGTCGCTGCGTGTGTGTGCGCCTGCAGGTCGAGGAGGCGGACGCAAGGGCTCGGCGCGGCGTCGGCGTCGGCGGCTGGGATTCTCGGCGAGGAGAGGGACGGGTGCCTCTCATGCTTCCCGAGGAGCCGGAGGCGGGGACGACCGGGGCTCGCCAGGTTCGCGCCCTGCGCGCTCCCGCACACCTCGGGCTTATCGCTGCACAGCCGGCGGAGCGGGCCTAAGGTTCGTTTCATCTGAGTTGATAGATTATTAGGCAGCTATTTTTCCCTGTTATGGATTGCACGTGGTGACTGCTAGGAAAAGTGCTTTGTTCCTTACTTCTCTTGGAGTATAGGTTCTGCTTGGTTCCTTAATTAGTGGTGCAAATTATGGAGGGTTTATGAGCAGCACAATTAATGTGGACCGACCATCAGTATAGAAGTGTAAAAGATCTAAGCATTAGTTTTTGCACTAAAAGGATTCCCTGGTTTCTATGTCCATAAAGCCTGCACATGTTTGTTTTTTCATTAACTGTCAAGCTAAATGTTGAGCTTCACTAGTGGGAGGCAAATGTTTGTACCAAGCAACATATAGCGAGAGGGCTGTTGCTTGTCGGTATTTGAGTATGCAGCAAGCTAAATGTTCAAGGCATTGACTTAACTATTTGATGTTTTCAGACCAGGCGTAGTCATATATTACGTGCTGCTGGACCTGACGAACCACATGTGGCAAGTCCAACGTGGTCTGAGGCAGCTCTTGATAAACCTTATGATCCCATGATAAGAAACGAGGCGCTTGAAGATGTCCTGGACACTCCTCTTCCGTCCCATCCAAAGCTAATACGGGGTCAATTGAAGAATGGGCTCAGATATCTTATTTTACCTAACAAAGTTCCAGCAGACAGGTGAGGAAACTTCATTTTCACCTCATTTTATACACTGTAACACAATTACCAGAAGTGGGTATGACATGGCCATACTGCCACAATCATTTCCCTTGCAACTGAATTTTTATTGAACCCTTTCTACATTCACAACCACAATTTCCCAGTGAACTAGCAATTTGTGTTGTCTTTTCTGTTTCACTTCAATGCAGTTTCAAAGATACATGGCAGAATAATTGCTGAAACTCTTAAATAGTTGAACAAGCACATAGTTTCAACCTGTCTTGATTTCTTGACCATAAAATTCTCATGCTTGTATTGTATATGGATACATCATCATACATTGTGGCTTCCATTGCTCTCATTTTATTTTTAATTTACTTTAGAGACATTTTAAAGAACTATAGGTGAATCCGTTGGAGAATTAACCAGGACAGTGTTGAGTTCAGGAAATTCTGCTCCAGTATATGGTTACGCAGCAGCCAGTAAATATTGAGCAATGCTTAATTCATGCCACACTTAAACTTTAGTTAAGTCAGACTAAGCAAAATTACTTTGATATACATATTTAAATATGTGCACTATGGTTCTAAGTATTTTAGTTTGCAGGTTTGAGGCTCACATGGAAGTTCATGTCGGATCGATTGACGAGGAAGAGGATGAGCAGGGAATTGCACATATGATCGAGCATGTTGCATTTCTTGGGAGTAAAAAGCGCGAGAAACTCTTGGGGACAGGTGCAAGGTCTAATGCATATACAGACTTCCACCATACAGTCTTCCATATCCATTCTCCAACTAAAACAAAGGTCCTTACTTTTGTGGCTTTTCTCAGTGTCAATTTTGGGTTGGAAATTAACTCTTGGTGGTTTGTTCGAGGCCATCGTTACTTTCTTATTTGCATATTTTCTTTGACAAGCACTTTCATTGAATGGATTTGAAAATGTATATGTTAGCTGCCATAGACTTATATTCTGTGAATACTGATGGTTGAAATTAGATGTCTTCTCTTGTTTGTCTAGGGTCTGACATTTAGTTTGTCTTCCGTGTGGCAGGAATATGGTGAATCCTTACTCCCTTCTGTGTTGGATGCTTTGAATGAGGTAAGATCTTACTCAATTGCATTCCTATTTGGAGTTATAGGATGTATGCCAACCATAGGCTATTTTTTTGTTAAAGATATTTGAAACCACAAGCATATTCATTCTTTCTGTTAAAGATATATGAAACAGCAAGCATATTCAAAATGGTCGGAGCAAATTAAAGACTACCCACCGCTGTCATTTAATGTTATTTTATACAACATCATCTTCAAACTGGTACCTAAAATTTTGATGCATGCTGCAATGGCATGATATTAGTCTGTTTGACAAATCTCTTCATGCTATTACGTAGATATATGATGAACAGGTTCTTCAATTTATTCCTTTCAGATAGCTTTTCATCCTAAGTTTTCATCGTCTCGCGTTGAGAAAGAGAGAAGAGCAATTCTTTCAGAGCTCCAGATGATGAACACAATCGAATACCGTGTTGATTGCCAGGTAAGTTTTTGTTTTTATTCTTTTTGGCCATGTTCCTGGGACAGTATTGAATCATTAAGACACTATCTTTCTGTACAATCAGTAATTGTGGTTCCTATGGTTGTAGTTGTTGCAACATTTACACTCCGAAAACAAATTGAGCAACAGATTTCCTATTGGACTTGAGGAGCAAATACTTAAATGGGATCCTGATAAGATCCGCAGATTCCATGAGCGATGGTATTACCCTGCCAATGCCACTTTATACCTGGTAGGAGAAATTGATGATATTCCCAGAGCAGTGCGGGAGATAGAGGTAGTTAGAAATTACATCCTTTTAAGTATTGTTGTTGATTATTTAGCTGATTCCCCTATAGGATTAAGTTGCAAGCTGGTTAGCTGACCCATTTCAATGCAGGCTGTGTTCGAACATACACTTTCAGGAAACGAAGGAGCCCCTATGTCGACTGGAAGTCCATTTGGTGCCATGGCAAGCCTCTTTGCACCAAAGCTACCAGGTGGCTTGGCCGCAAGCCTAACTGGTGAAAGATCACCTGCCACAGATAAACTAAAACCTATAAAAAGGGAAAGACAGGCAGTCAGACCTCCTGTAGAGCATAAATGGTCTCTTCCTGAGGTTGATCAGGCTGCCAAGCCTCCAGTGATTTTTCAACATGAGTTGATTCAGAGTTTCTCTATTAACATGTTCTGTAAGGTATGGTTGCCTGCTACTCTTTACTCTTACAGTTATGTTCTGCGCCCTGTGGCTAGTTTACCACCAATCATTCCATTCGTGTTCCTAGGGACTGGTTTCCGTTATAATATTTAATAGATATAAGCAAGCTGTATCAGCATTGCTGTAACGTGCACCACATATGTTTCGATAGTGCATTTTTTTTGCTAGGGTTAGAAGGTGTCATGTTGACAATAGTGCACTTAATTGTTCACCTTTAAAGATATTTGAATGGATTGTCTTTTTATCGCTACGAAAAAAATAGGAGGATTTCTGCAGTCAGGTTACTGCTTCTGTCTGTGAAGTTCCTTAACCATGCTTCGTATGTCTGACTTGCTTTCCATTTTTGGACAGATACCCGTCAACCAAGTTCGTACATACAAAGACCTGCGCAGTGTACTGATGAAACGGATATTTTTATCTGCTCTGCACTTCCGAATCAATACACGATACAAGGTTTGTGGTTTGGAGAAACGTTCATGATATATGCATAAGTTTTTCCATTTTGTTTGTTGCATGAGAACATAATATTTTCTGTGGTTTATAACTTTGTATCCTCGCATAAGCAGATTAATTCAAGCACTTCATACTTTCATATGTATGCACATTTGCACATGTTATTTTCTCGTTGTTAGGATCTTTACGCCCACCAGTCTACTACAGCTCATATTAAATGTCACTCCATACAAAATAGAATTCATACTTGTTTTGGTCTTTTAGGCTTTTAGCTGAGCTATTAGCTACTCAGGATGCATTATACTGGATATTGGACTTGAAATGCGAGTCAAATATCCAAGATTTCCAGTGAGGAATTTGCACACGTTAGCACTTAGCACACTATTATGTATTTTATGAGGAAATGGAACATATGAGTTAGTTACATGGTTTCTCTGATTGAATAAAGTTTTTTTTCCTTCTTTTATTATACAGAGCTCAAATCCTCCCTTTACATCAGTTGAGCTGGATCACAGTGACTCAGGAAGGGAAGGATGCACTGTCACTACTCTAACAGTAACAGCTGAACCCCAAAATTGGAAGAGTGCCATCAAAGTTGCTGTTCATGAGGTTTGTTTGTGCCTTCATGGCTCAATCTGTATGTTTTACAAATATAGTTTGAGCTGACTGTATTATGTCATTCAAATATGGATCAATTACGTTGAGAACATGAGTTTGAATCAGTACACTACTATCTATATTCATCTATTGCAATTGGCATATGAGGAAAGTCCTGTGAAATTTAAGTGTTGGTTTAGCACGTACATCAAGAACATTACCCTTTTAGCTACAAGAAATGTTTTAGGACAACATTTGTTGAAGAGAATAAATGATAATTGAATGGAAAATATTACAGCAAGGTTGTCCTAGCATGACAGCTTCACAAGTCAAGCCTAGCTTGGTCTGTTACCTGCCTAAGCCTACTAGCCCAGTCTAATATGGCACAATCCAAGTTCAATGTTGGAAATCCGGGCCAAATGCGAGCTTTGAACCAACTGTAGCCAGTTCAAGTTTGACGTTAACCCAGGTCAAGCTTGAACTCAAGCCAACTCAAGAATTTGTAGAACTGATGGATGTGCAGGTAAACGGTTTCTACTGGTTTGACACAATGCACAAAAGTTTCTTGACAGTGAGATTTGTGCTGCAGAAGTGCCTTTTACCTTTTACTTGAGCCATTTTGTCGCAGATGTTTCTTTACTGTTTACCAACTTCTCCTTGTGCTGTTTTAGGTTCGGAGACTCAAAGAGTTTGGTGTCACAATGGGAGAAATGACCCGTTATATGGATGCACTGATAAAAGATAGTGAGCAGCTGGCTATGATGATTGATAGTGTTCCCTCAGTTGATAACTTGGACTTCATTATGGAGAGTGATGCACTTGGCCATACTGTCATGGATCAGTTGCAGGGACATGATAGTTTGCTTGGGGTTGCCGAAACTGTCACACTTGAAGAGGTGCTAACATGATCATTTCTCATATATATGTCATATTAGAAACAAATGACATAAATGCATTTTACTGTCTGTTAGCTTTTAATGATACTATAATTAAACACATTTTTACCATATGTAGGTCAACACTGTTGGTGCAGAAGTACTTGAATTTATTTCGGACTTTGGGAAGCCCAGTGCACCACTTCCTGCTGCTATCGTGGCGTGTGTACCTAAAAAGGTCCATATCGATGGAGTAGGTGAAAGTAGTTTTGAGATATGCCCAGAAGAAATAACCGAGTCCATGAAGGCAGGTCTTGAAGAACCCATTTACCCAGAGCCTGAGGTATGCTAGTTATTTCTGATATCTTTTCTTGGTTCTGAAACTATTCTAACTTGGCTGGAGATGTATTTTGGTGTCACTCTGTAAAGTAACATGTTATTGATTTTTATTCTGATTGCAGCTTGAGGTGCCAAAAGAGTTGATTACTCAATCAGAACTTGAAGACTTGAAAGTGCAACACCGACCATCATTTGTTCCTTTCAAAGAGGATGATGTGGTGAAAGTATTTGACAATGAAACCGGTATAACACAGCGTCGCCTTTCTAATGGAATTTCCGTCAACTACAAGGTACTTTAGTTCACTTCTAGAGATGGAAGTTCTGATGTAATTTAGCTTTTATCTCACGTTCCAGACTAACATTTTAATGATGATTGATGACAGATCACACAAAATGAGGCAAGGGTTGGTGTCATGCGGCTGATAGTAGGTGGCGGGAGAGCCACCGAAGATTCTGAATCGAAGGGATCTGTTATAGTTGGTGTTCGTACTTTGAGTGAAGGTGGCTGTGTTGGTAACTTTTCGAGGGAACAGGTAGCCCCTACTATTCAGTTTTATGTTCATGCCAGTCAAGCTTCCCAAACTTCAAACTTACTGATTATCTATGTATAACATTTAGACTAGTCACTAGTCACATGATATAGTCTTTTATGTAATTCTAGCTTCAAATTATAATTCATAAATCGTATAATAAATAATATACAATGCCCTATGGTTTAATTTCATTACAATATCCTATGGTTTTTGTTTATATCTATCCCGTTCATCCCCACTAGCCTTAATAATATTCATATTCATGCATGTAATCCACGTGTGATGTCCACATATTGTTTTCCTTTCGTCTTATTAATGCTGAGAAATCGTTTGATAACATTTTCTTATAATCTGCATATGATTTTTATTTCAGGTTGAACTTTTCTGTGTGAATAATCTTATAAACTGCTCGCTGGAATCCAATGAGGAGTTCATATTTATGGAATTTAGGTTTGCTTTGAGAGATAATGGCATGCGTGCTGCTTTCCAGCTCCTCCATATGGTCCTTGAGGTGTGGGTTTAACTTGCTACATATGTCACCTGTCTTGCTATAAAAACACAAGTTTTCTGAAACATGTAGGTCTTCCCCTTACATATATATTTCACTTTGTGTTACAGCATAATGTGTGGCTAGAAGATGCATTCGATAGAGCTGCTCAACTATATTTGTCTTACTACCGGTCTATTCCCAAAAGTTTGGAACGTGCCACGGCTCACAAACTTATGGTAGCCATGTTGAACCATGATGAAAGGTTTGTAGAACCATCACCACATTCATTGGAGAAGTTGACTCTTCAATCAGTTAAAGAAGCTGTCATGAACCAGTTTGTGGGTAGCAACATGGAGGTTTGTTGAGTAGTTTGTCCATTCTGAGTCTCCTTTCTCTACATCTCTTTGTTCCAACATTCTTTTAACTTAATGTTGAAAATATTTTTTTCAGGTCAGTGTAGTTGGTGATTTCACAGAAGAAGAGGTAGAATCTTGTGTTCTTGATTATCTTGGGACTGTAAGCGCTGCAAAATCTTCAAACAAAGAGGAACATATTGAGAAGATTTCCTTCCTGCCATCCCCATCGGATCTGCATTTCCAGCAAGTATGAACTGTCATGCAGCCTTCACAACCATCTTTTTAATATATTGAAGCATTCATGAAAAAAAGATGGATATTTTGGCACTTCATTGAAATCATGTGTTTTAAGCCTCAGGGCATGTTTGGTTCTAGCCCAAGCTTGCCCTGCCAATTTTTTTGCTAGACCAACTTTTGGTTGAGCTTTTGGTTGCCATGAGCTGGCCAACATTGGCAAGAAAAATGAATTTTATAGGCAAAGAGCAATTAACTTGCCAAAAAACAGTAGCCATCCTAACAAAGACCGAATCTAGACATATTCGTTTAACCGTGGATTCTTTCCCAGGTATACATAAAGGATACAGATGAGAGAGCTTGTGCATACATTGCAGGCCCGGCACCTAACCGATGGGGGTTTGCTACTGAAGGAAAAGATCTCTTCAATGACATTCGAAGTTCCAGTGCAGATGGTAACTATAATTTAATATGTGCTATTCTCTGACATGAGCCACATGACTGACTCCATCTCAAGTGCCATATCTTGAATTAGACCTAATTTTTGTTTTTGTTTGAGGATTTTTCCACTACTCATCTGTTAATGACCTTGTGGGTATGAACATGTGAACTGATATTTGTCGTACCATCATAGCAGAAATCTCTGCACCGGCTAACTCGGGGAAGACACATATTAACGTTCGCAACCATCCTCTTTTCTTTGGCATCACTTTGAGTTTGCTGGCTGAAATTATAAATTCCAGGTAAAGCATTTCAGTGCATTTTTTTTTACATCATTGTAAAGCTCTTCCATACACAGTATGCGCATAATTCATTTTTGTTAAATTATTGTGAAGCTCTTCCATACACAGTACATGCTAATGTGCTATAAAGTGCATGGTGTGATTACTTTCGTGTCCCACCCTTGGATAACTGGGTCATGAGTTGTTGCTTATGCAAAAATCTTGATGATGCCCTATGTATTCTATTAAGCGACATACTACATGGTTTCACGTCTTATTGATGTCCCTGCTTCATTAGTCTTGACCAACTTTTCTATTAAGCTCTTCCATAGAACGAGATGCTTGGTTGCGTGTCATGATTTTCACTTTGATGTTCTGTTGGTTTTTACCTGATAGGACTAACATGATGGGCTGCACCTTTTTCTCTCAGGCTATTTACAACAGTGCGAGATTCAATGGGATTAACCTACGATGTTTCTTTCGAATTAAATCTTTTTGACAAACTGGATCTTGGTTGGTATGTGATTGCGGTAACTTCAACTCCGAGCAAGGTAAAAGCTGTGATCTTGAGCTTGTCTTACTTTGTTCTTCTGCTGCTAATATCCACATTTTGCGATCTTGATGCTAGGTCCATAAGGCTGTTGATGCGTGCAAAGGTGTTCTCAGAGGTTTACATCACAACAAAATTGTTGAAAGGGAGCTGGATCGGGTTAGTCAAAATTTCGTACCACCTCCGAGCCATAATAAGTGTCGCAGTTTTGAACTAACCCCAGTTCAAAACCGCGACAGTTATTTTGTATCGTAGGGAGTACTATTTTTCATCTGTGACAATCCTTGCTAATCAGGGCCATGTTGCTTAAATGGTAGTCTAACAGAAGTGTTCATTTTAATGATTGCATATGTTGTTCAATTTTTCTGTACTCAAGTTGAATCCACATCTTAAAGAAATGCATATATATTGTATTACTAAGCTCAGAGCTTTAAACGTAACTTTGCAGCTCTAATGTGTACCCTTGACTATGAGAACATACTTCTTTGCTTGTTAATTTGGTTAGCATTTTTTGCATGTTTCAGGCAAAGAGGACACTGCTGATGAAACATGAGGCAGAGACAAAAACAAATGCCTATTGGCTTGGTTTGTTAGCCCATCTGCAGTCTGCATCCGTGCCGAGAAAGGTATTCTGTATGTGAGGTTTATAAGTTTATATTCTATAGGAAACTAGAACAGAAATAGACTGACTCTCCAAGCCCTGGTTTCACGGAGACTCCGGCTGCATCATCCTTGTGCCACTTTACTGTGGTGAACTCCACATAGTTACTCTGACTAGATTTTCTTGATGCAAGTTTTCTAGACGAACTTCTGAAAGCCTGCTGACCCACGACCATCTCGATGATAGTTATGATCATGTAATTCTGGGTTGAGAAGTTTGTTGATATATCAAGAAGTTCCAGGGGTTGCTGTATGAGTAGCAGAAGGAAAACAATAAATCTACTCCCTCCGTCCCAAAATAAGTTGTACTAAATCGGCGACACTTACTTCTTTTTTTCGAGAAAACGCAGAGGACCTTTGCATTTCATTGAATTGAAAAGATAGGGAGGGGACAGAGGGAGCATGTTCTATGCTCTTGGTTATACTCCACCAGGCTGCAAGTATAACTCTATGGTTTGGCTGACACTTGACCATGCACTCGGGGCATTCAGTGTGTTTACTGAACCAAGTATAACTTAATCTTCTGCTTTAAAAAATTGCTGACTTGGCCAGGACCCTGCCTCTGAATTATTCGGGCTGTAGAGCCTTTCCCAGAGGAGATTTTTAACAGCAGTTTGCGTTACATGTATCTGCTAATGTATGATCACATGTTAAATCTGCATAAATTGTATTTTTTTCGTGTTAGATATTATTATTTGTTGGATCCCAGTCCATATCTTATCCTTCATTAGTTTTTTGTGCTATTATTTTCCATACTAGTTTCTTTTCCTCTTTCCTTGTTGTATCACTGTCTTACTGTAGTTCATCTCTTCCAATTAAATGCAGGATATATCCTGTATCAAGGAATTGACGACATTGTATGAAAGTGCCACAATTGAGGACTTGTATCTTGCATATGAGCACTTGAAAGTCGACGATTCATCTTTATTTGCCTGCATCGGGATTGCTGGTGCCGAATCTGGTGAAGACGTGAACGGTACGTAATAAGAACATTGATGATAAAGTTGCACAGTTTGTATGAATATTGTTTGGATTTGAGCAAAGTTAGTACATGAAAATGGCAGTGTATTGTTTATTTGTTTGCTATATGGTAGGTGCATTTTTACATCAGAATTTGTAGTTCCATCCATTTATTTTTCATTTAATTGTCAGCAGATGATGAGCCTGAGTTGGGGCTTCCTGGTATGGTTCCCATGGGAGGCCGGGGTCTATCTACTATGACCAGACCAACCACATGATTTCTACACATTTTCACGCCCCAACTTTCTCAAGGTGTGTTACATTGTTATCAGTTGAATCATTCTATATCCAGTGTTATACAATGCTTTTGTGAAACCCGCAGACTATTTTTCTTCTGATTATTATAACTGGCCCCATACACAGGTATCAAGTATCAACCTAGCTCCTGAAGAGGGGATCTGTATTGCCATGTGGAGACTAGACTGATGGCAGTCGTTTGCTAGCGGGTAATGTCCACCTGCTGGTTCATTGGATCAGGCCGATAGTTATTCAATGCACATTGCAACAGAAAGCTTTGGTTGTTGCATTTTGTCAGAGAAACATTGAGTTGATTTGGTGGCAAGGGTCTTGAAATGAAAGATTTACTTGCCAGGCCATGTCCACATGTATAGTGTTGAACGATTTGATTCTTGCAGGTTCCTCGGTTGTTGTAACTTGTAACTAGGATTCTTCAGGTCATTGCAGAAGATATAGGATGACAGTAGAGAATCAATCACTCATAAGATATGGTGCAACGGCTAAGTAGCACAGGTCATTGTAACACAATAACGGTGAAATAATAAATAGCGTAGGCTTGTAAGTTTTTGCTACCGTTGTTTCTTGTCACAGTTGTAATACTTGAGGTATTTATAATGAGAAAGATACGCAGTTTTGGTTATAGCTCATCTGGTTCCATTAGTTTGGGAGCCTTGGCTGAATTATGTTTTGAGCCGGAGGTGTCCAAATGAAAATACTCACGGCCACGGGAGTCCCTCGGGGGCATCCGATAAAATACTAGCTCAGGGAAAAGGTCAAGTTGATTAGAAGAGATTCGCTGACGGAGTTTCGTCCAAAAGCTGGGGTTGACGGGGAGAGACGACACTGATGGTTTGCTGAAGTGGTAGGTTGTTATGCACGTAGTTGATCCTGTTGGCCACATGAACGCTACCTGATGCCGCCGCAGTCCACGGTCCGCGTGGTCCATGCTGGGACGGAAGCCGTACCCGTACGCCTGCCTTTTGTCCACTCACCGTGGTCCATGCCAGGGCTTCCAGAAACAACGCCCGCCGTGCAAGCATCCAGTGTCTGTCCGACGACCAAGTCTGGAGTCTCCCTCTCGCCAGCACGAGCAAGGACAATGGACATGAAAGAGAAACCCAGTCGGAGAACGGGCAATTTGCAACTCGCTCGTTCAAACTTCTCTCGTGTCCAGTTTTTTCAAAAAGAATTAGCATGTTGGGAAGGCCAGGAGCTGTTGCCACTGGCACTGCGACTTTGTGATCACGGAGGGAGGCCTTCTTTTACAGCTCAGACTTCCAGTTGGATGCCTTTAGTATACAGCGTCGGTGAGATGCTCGTGTCCGTTCAGCCTAGCACCGAATTTTCTCAGCCGGAGTCGTATAATCTGGTCGGCAACAGACGGCACAGACCAATTTAAAGTCAAACAAATGGATATGGTACCGCACAAAACGGGGGCAGAGCTGGCCAGGGACCCGTTGTATGTAGAAAATAAAAGGTTCAGCAAATTAACGCAGGAAAAAAGAATGTGTCAAGAGTGGGATTTGAACCCACGCCCTTTCGGACCAGTACCTGAAACTGGCGCCTTAGACCAACTCGGCCATCTTGACTTTGTGTCTACTTTGCGTATGAACTATATTTATTGAGTAACAGCCTGTGCGCTTCACCGATGATGCACACTTGCCGTTTGGCTGACCAGTGACCTTCTCTGTCAGTTGCAAGTCCACAAGATGATTTTGACATAGCTAATCCGTACTCACCAGAAATTTCGCCGTGAGAGACGCTCAATGCTTCAACCTTTTCCCCTTTCTAAAGTTTCCTCTAACATATATAAGTACAAAATAGGGAAATATTCTTAGGCATCACAGCGGTGACAAAAAGAAGACATGCGCGATAGTCAACCGAATATTATCACATGATCTAAAGCCGACGCCTTTGACCACTAGCCCAACACATTTAACAAAAGTAGAAGTATGAACAAATCATATACTGTATACGGGACCACATTTCAATTCCCTTCGTTACCAAATACTAGTACTACATGGGCACAAGTTGAGACCTTGGCTCGGCTCTCTCCCCCGCTACAGTAGGAGAGGCGATTTTTTCCCCTTCCCCGTTCGATCTAGTTCGCCGGCGGCGGCTCGCTGGTTTCCCCCCCTCTGCCGGCCGCTTCGGCGGCGGGAGGGTGGGGAAACCTCGGTTCCCGTCTGTACATAGCTAGGATGGAGTGGGTGGTTCGCCGGCAGCGCCGTGGAGAGGAAGGCGCTGTCGGGTTGGTGGTTTGTGGCGGCGGTGATCTTCTCCGGTGGCGGGGTTCTGCGGAATCCGACCACTTCCCCGCCTCCTTCCTGGTGCTCGTAACTCGGCGGAGTTGCCGTGCGCCTTCTTCCCGTGCCGGAGTCCGTAGGCGGCGGCTCCGGTTGTTGAAAGTTTGGAAGATGCAGGTGATGAGGTCCAGATCGAAGGCGATGGCGACGATGCAAGGTGGAGGCCCTTTGGGTTCGAGGTCCGTTGACTTCCCGACCGCCATGGGACTCCGTCCGATCCAAGGTTGTAGAGGAGGAGCGGCGGCGGCGCGCCAGCGGCACGTCTTCATCGACGGCGGCGTCTTCCTTATCCTTAAGGACTTGTTTGTAATTGTCTTATCTTTTGAGGACTGTTCTGTAAGGGTACTGGATTAATATCACTTGGTCTTTCCCGCAAAAAAAAAAATACTAGTACTACATGTACAATGGCAAATCAACCAAACGACATCCTTATCTACCTTTTTTGAATTTTCCTCACCAACACCACTGTTCCAAAAAATGGGTAATGAGAAAACAATATTACAGAAAAAATCAATCCTATCACAAAATCTTGTGATTTCCTTCCATTGTATCACTCGGCGTCGCCTGGCTTTTTTTCTTATGAGCATTGCGTCACTCCGCATCTTCTTGGATGGCGCTGAGCGGCTTGAGCACCTTCTTCGCCGGCGGAAATGCCGCCACGGCAGCCTTCTTGCCAATTCTCGCCGGGCTAGCAGAGGCTTTCACAGAGTACTCTCCAAGAGTCCTCTCGTTGAGCTTCGCGTTGACCTGGGCGTCCACGTCGCCGCGCCCGCCCTCGCCGTGCACCGGCGTGACGCGCACCTTCCTGATGCCGGCGCCGCGCCCACGCGGCCGCGCTCTCGCCGCCAGCGCCTCGCTAGCCCGCACCGCCATGGCCGCCATGTCGGCGCTCGACAGGGGCCGCCCGAGCATCGCGACGGGGAGCACGAAGTATATCTGGCCGGGACGGAGCAGCTCGCCGCCGCCGAGCGCCGGCACCTCCTCGTCGAAGTAGAGCGCGTCGGAATTGCACAGGAAGAACCAGCCGCCTGCATTGCCTGCGGCGAGGACGTCGGAGACGCTGACGGGGGAGGAGGTGGCGAACTCCGTCAGCGAGCCGTCGGCGGCGATGACGCGGGCCGACGACGGCTGCTGCTGGGGCGCGACGCTGCTCCGGTGGTTGTGAGAGAGACCTGATCCCATCCACAGTTTTTTAATACAGGTTGAATGGTTTTGGTGTTTGGTGAGGACGGGACGCGGAAAGACGCTGTATATATAGACGATGCGCCGAACGTGGACGAGAGTAGGAGTCCAGGGACAAGGGTTTAATTGGAAACGAATTGTTGTCATGTCTTTTACACGTCGCTCCCTTGCTTTTGGCGTTATTGTGAGCTTGTTGCCCTTCTCGATTCTCAGTTTCTCATGGTGACGGAATGAGGACTCCTTTCTTTATTTATTGCCAAAGCAATCTTGTTTTCTGCCACTTAAATGTTGCAAATAGTGCCTGAGTATAACTGTATAAGGATACTTGTACTATAATATTTCTCATCTATATGAGAATTAGACACATCCTAGTTTGTTCTTCGAAACCCGGCAAATAACATTTTCACTTAGAGAGCAAATGGTGTGATCGCGGCAAACTTTTCATACAAAAATGTACAAATGATCATGTTGACGCGGAAACCGGACATAAACGTCTGGTTCCTGGGTATATATACTATGTAAAAAAATGGTAATTACAAAAAGTCATAAAAAATTGTTTTTTTTGAATAAACTTGACCTTCTATGTTGGTGTAAAACAAGGAAAAATTCCATGGTATTGTTGGTGAAAAAACAAA